>NC_091176.1:28636205-28661205 GCF_040958095.1 Procambarus clarkii
CGGATTAGTTCTAGCAGTTTTAGAAGATGTAGATATTCGAGTGTGTGTCATAGGGCTGGTAGCCCCGGGAACTGAACCTTAAGTACCTACACAGTGGTGTGTGTGGACGTCTTCGAGGCGTCTCTCCGACCTGCGTCTACCTCACAGCAACGCCTCATAACACCACAACGTTCTCAAGCACACACAAATTTCCAAAATGAATTTGAGCATCGTTCTCCAACCCCACATCGATTTTCACTGCACCCAGTAACCAAACAACGTAACCTCTACGTTTGTTTACGTTATTTAAACCTAATTAACGTGAAGATAACGTTCAGGTTGGGTTGCGTGCGCTGGGTAGTGCAGTGTTGTCGGATAGAATACCTAGGCCCGTCCAGTTGCCGGTCAAACCCAATGGTAATTAAATAACTTACTGAGCGACCTGCATCGACTCCATCGGGTTTGGCTTGTCAGTTTTATTAACAGGTGATTGGTAATCCATCGCTTGTCACAAGTCACTTGCGATATTGACCTGGTGGGCGCTGGTGGCGCGGTGGTGGAGCTGACTGATGCTCTCACTCGCGTCCTTATCACGAAATTACCTTATTATATAGAGTGATCCTCTTGGATCATATAGGATGATCCTGTTTATTCATACAGGGTGATCCTGTTTAATTATATAGGGTAATTCTGTTTGATCATATAGGGTTATCGTTTGATATGTTTAAGCTCTGCTTAATAAATATAGGTCGAGTATGTTGTATGATTTGTGCCAATAATGTTGGGTGATGGTGGCCTGTGTGGCGGCCTTATTCAAACACATCACCATCAATCAAATTATATATTAATTAGATTAATTTTATTATTACTTTGTAATTATTGTTATACTTATTCTTATAGGAAAGATTCACTGAAGCTGTGACACATTAATATATTGAATAATTCTAATTAATTAAAACATCGGAACAGAATAAGCTAAACTTTTGCTCATTTCATTTTTTTTAATTCTGATAATTGGCAAAGGATAATAGATACTAACGCAATTGTGAGAATTTTTTCACACAAATTATTTTGACGGTTGTGTGTATGTGTGTGTGTGTGTGTGTGTGTGTGTGTGTGTGTGTGTGTGTGTGTGTGTGTATGTATGTGTGTGTGTGTGTGTGTGTGTGTGTGTGTGTGTACTCTCACCTAATTGTGCTTGCGAGGGTTGAGCTCTGGCTCTTTGGTCCCACCTCTCAACTGTCAATCAACTGGTGTACAGATTCCTGAGCCTACTGGGCTCATATCTACACTTAAAGCTGTGTATGGAGTCAGCCTCCACCACATCATTTCCTAATGCATTCCATTTGTCTACTACTCTGACACTGAAAAAATTCTTTTTAACCGATTTAACAACAAATTATGGATACTCGGTATGGAAAAGTTTAATGAGTGCTATACAAGGCTTCCTTACACCCAGAGGTGATGTTAGTTGAGGCGGCCGACACGTAATATTTACCGGTCATTTTACATATGTAATCCGCTAGCCATAGAAGATGTGAATGGAATGATAGGATATCTTAACGTTTATATTAAATTGGTCTCTCTCTCTGTCTCTCTCTCTCCGCTCTCTGTCTCTCTCTCTCTCCGCTCTCTGTCTCTCTCTCCGCTCTCTGTCTCTCTCTCTCTCCGCTCTCTGTCTCTCTCTCTCCGCTCTCTGTCTCTCTCTCTCTCTCTGAATACATTGATACGTTTAGGCTACAATATAATTTGTACGGAAACATTATTTTGACGTCAAGAAAAACAAACCCTGAAAAACTTCGTGTAAAACTCCCAATTTATTTACTTTCAAAATATTATAGTTATATTTCCTGTACTAGCAAATGTATTTGTTCAAACAAACCAAACAAAAAAACTGAATACTTGCCTTTAGCGTTACTCTTCTCTAATATCAATTTCTTCCCTTATGACTCGCTATTTGAACACAAGTCATCAGTGTCGTCAATTTTTTTGCTGTAGGAAAAATATTTTATGTCTGTAACATTCGCCATTTGGGATTTATTCGTATAAAGATTCGAGGAGAGTTATCCAGGTGGGAGTTATTTATGCAAGAACCGCCAGCATTTTTCTCTGGCTGCCGGCGTTGGCCTCCGTATCTAAATGCCATCCGCTGAGAATTATATTAAAAATCCGTCCATTTTTGTCTCTGGGGAAATCTTTACATTCAATTTGGTGTTGATTTTAAGTGCTTGTGTTATTTTGTGTTGTGGTGGTGGTCTATCTGTTGGGGTTGTGGTTGTTTTATTGTGTTACTGGTGTTGTGGTGGTGTGTTACTGGTGTTGTGGTGGTGGTCTATCTGTTGGGGTTGTGGTTGTTTTATTGTGTTACTGGTGTTGTGGTGGTGTGTTACTGGTGTTGTGGTGGTGGTCTATCTGTTGGGGTTGTGGTTGTTTTATTGTGTTACTGGTGTTGTGGTGGTGTGTTACTGGTGTTGTGGTGGTGGTCTATCTGTTGGGGTTGTGGTTGTTTTATTGTGTTACTGGTGTTGTGGTGGTGTGTTACTGGTGTTGTTGTTGTGTGTTACTGGTTGTTGTTGTGTGTGTGTTACTGGTGTTGTGGTGGTGTGTTACTGGTTGTTGTTGTGTGTGTGTTACGGGTGTTGTGGTGGTGGTCTATCTGTTGGGGGTTGTGGTTGTTTTATTGTGTTACTGGTGTTGTGGTGGTGTGTTACTGGTGTTGTTGTTGTGTGTTACTGGTTGTTGTTGTGTGTGTGTTACTGGTGTTGTGGTGGTGTGTTACTGGTTGTTGTTGTGTGTGTGTTACTGGTGTTGTGGTGGTGTGTTACTGGTTGTTGTTGTGTGTGTGTTACTGGTTGTTGTTGTGTGTTACTGGTTGTTGTTGTGTGTGTGTTACTGGTGTTGTGGTGGTGTGTTACTGGTGTTGTTGTGTGTTACTGGTTGTTGTGGTGGTGTGTTACTGGTGTTGTGGTGGTGTGTTACTGGTGTTGTGGTGGTGTGTTACTGGTGTTGTTGTGTGTGTGTTACTGGTGTTGTGGTGGTGGTCTATCTGTTGGGGTTGTGGTTGTTTTATTGTGTTACTGGTGTTGTGGTGGTGTGTTACTGGTTGTTGTTGTGTGTGTGTTACTGGTGTTGTGGTGGTGTGTTACTGGTGTTGTTGTTGTGTGTTACTGGTGTTGTTGTGTGTTACTGGTGTTGTTGTGTGTTACTGGTGTTGTTGTTGTGTGTTACTGGTGTTGTTGTGTGTTACTGGTGTTGTTGTTGTGTGTTACTGGTGTTGTTGTTGTGTGTTACTGGTGTTGTTGTTGTGTGTTACTGGTGTTGTTGTTGTGTGTTACTGGTGTTGTTGTGTGTTACTGGTGTTGTTGTGTGTTACTGGTGTTGTTGTTGTGTGTTACTGGTGTTGTTGTTGTGTGTTACTGGTGTTGTTGTTGTGTGTTACTGGTGTTGTTGTTGTGTGTTACTGGTGTTGTTGTGTGTTACTGGTGTTGTTGTGTGTTACTGGTGTTGTTGTGTGTTACTGGTGTTGTTGTTGTGTGTTACTGGTGTTGTTGTTGTGTGTTACTGGTGTTGTTGTTGTGTGTTACTGGTGTTGTTGTTGTGTGTTACTGGTGTTGTTGTTGTGTGTTACTGGTGTTGTTGTTGTGTGTTACTGGTGTTGTTGTTGTGTGTTACTGGTGTTGTTGTTGTGTGTTACTGGTGTTGTTGTGTGTTACTGGTGTTGTTGTTGTGTGTTACTGGTGTTGTTGTTGTGTGTTACTGGTGTTGTTGTTGTGTGTTACTGGTGTTGTTGTGTGTTACTGGTGTTGTTGTGTGTTACTGGTGTTGTTGTTGTGTGTTACTGGTGTTGTTGTTGTGTGTTACTGGTGTTGTTGTTGTGTGTTACTGGTGTTGTTGTTGTGTGTTACTGGTGTTGTTGTTGTGTGTTACTGGTGTTGTTGTTGTGTGTTACTGGTGTTGTTGTTGTGTGTTACTGGTGTTGTTGTTGTGTGTTACTGGTGTTGTTGTTGTGTGTTACTGGTGTTGTTGTTGTGTGTTACTGGTGTTGTTGTTGTGTGTTACTGGTGTTGTTGTGTGTTACTGGTGTTGTTGTGTGTTACTGGTGTTGTTGTTGTGTGTTACTGGTGTTGTTGTTGTGTGTTACTGGTGTTGTTGTGTGTTACTGGTGTTGTTGTTGTGTGTTACTGGTGTTGTTGTTGTGTGTTACTGGTGTTGTTGTTGTGTGTTACTGGTGTTGTTGTTGTGTGTTACTGGTGTTGTTGTGTGTTACTGGTGTTGTTGTGTGTTACTGGTGTTGTTGTTGTGTGTTACTGGTGTTGTTGTTGTGTGTTACTGGTGTTGTTGTGTGTTACTGGTGTTGTTGTTGTGTGTTACTGGTGTTGTTGTTGTGTGTTACTGGTGTTGTGGTGGTGTGTTACTGGTGTTGTTGTTGTGTGTTACTGGTGTTGTTGTTGTGTGTTACTGGTGTTGTTGTGTGTTACTGGTGTTGTTGTTGTGTGTTACTGGTGTTGTTGTTGTGTGTTACTGGTGTTGTTGTGTGTTACTGGTGTTGTTGTTGTGTGTTACTGGTGTTGTTGTGTGTTACTGGTGTTGTTGTGTGTGTGTGTCACTTGTATTGTGTTACTGGTGTTGGCTGTGTTATTGTGTTGATGAGTGCGTTACCAGTGGCCAGATATCAGTGGCCAGATGCCTTGCTGCCTGGCCAGATGCCTTGCTGCCTGGCCAGATGCCTTGCTGCCTGGCCTGATGCCTAGCAGCGTCGACAAGTGGTGGCTCAATCTTCGAATGTCAAGATTTTCCAAACAAAATCTCCAAGTAAAAACCATTTTCCTTTGCCGCTCCTGATATTGTGGCTATTGTTCAATACTATGTAACATTGTGGCTATTGTTCAGTATTATGTAACATTGTGGCTATTGTTCAGTACTATGTAATATTGTGGCTATTGTTCAGTACTATGTAATATTGTGGCTATTGTTCAGTACTATGTAACATTGTGGCTATTGTTCAGTACTATGTAATATTGTGGCTATTGTTCAGTACTATGTAACATTGTGGCTATTGTTCAGTACTATGTAATATTGTGGCTATTGTTCAGTACTATGTAATATTGTGGCTATTGTTCAGTACTATGTAATATTGTGGCTATTGTTCAGTACTATGTAATATTGTGGCTATTGTTCAGTACTATGTAATATTGTGGCTATTGTTCAGTACTATGTAATATTGTGGCTATTGTTCAGTACTATGTAATATTGTGGCTATTGTTCAGTACTATGTAATATTGTGGCTATTGTTCAGTACTATGTAATATTGTGGCTATTGTTCAGTACTATGTAATATTTACATATGAACTGACAGTAATGGAAGAGCAACATTAGTTGATGGACGTGTTTAATTAATGGTTAAATACTGATAAGTCGGAAGGAATTAATTTATTAATTAACCATAGTTTTAGTGGGGTATGTGTGTGTGCGCGCGCGTGTGTGTGTGTGTGTGTGTGTACTCACCTAGTTGTGTTTGCGGGGGTTGAGCTCTGGCTCTTTGGTCCCGCCTCTCAACCGTCAATCAACAGGTGTACAGATTCCTGAGCCTATCGGGCTCTGTCATATCTACACTTGAAACTGTGTATGGAGTCAGCCTCCACCACATCACTTCCTAATGCATTCCATTTGTCAACCACTCTGACACTAAAAAAGTTCTTTCTAATATCTCTGTGGCTCATTTGGGCACTCAGTTTCCACCTGTGTCCCCTTGTGCGTGTTCCCCTTGTGTTAAATAGACTGTCTTTATCTACCCTATCAATCCCCTTCAGAATCTTGAATGTGGTGATCATGTCCCCCCTAACTCTTCTGTCTTCCAGCGAAGTGAGGTTTAATTCCCGTAGTCTCTCCTCGTAGCTCATACCTCTCAGCTCGGGTACTAGTCTGGTGGCAAACCTTTGAACCTTTTCCAGTTTAGTCTTATCCTTGACTAGATATGGACTCCATGCTGGGGCTGCATACTCCAGGATTGGCCTGACATATGTGGTATACAAAGTTCTGAATGATTCTTTACACAAGTTTCTGAATGCCGTTCGTATGTTGGCCAGCCTGGCATATGCCGCTGATGTTATCCGCTTGATATGTGCTGCAGGAGACAGGTCTGGCGTGATATCAACCCCCAAGTCTTTTTCCTTCTCTGACTTGGTGTGTGTGTGTGTGTGTGTGTGTGTGTGTGTGTGTGTGTGTGTGTGTGTGTGTGTGTGTGTGTGTGTGTGTGTGTGTGTGTGTGTGTGTGCGCGCGCGCGCGCGCACACGTGAATATGCGCGAACATCGATAAATCTACTTTTGCATTTGCGCGTTGTTCTAGCAGTGTGCACAGCGTATGGGTAGTTGTGAGGTAATAGACCGTAAGAACGAGTGACGTACACAGAGGTGCAGCGGGTGTACACGGGGGGGGGGGGGGGGGGATAAAACAACTAGAGAACACAGTAAGGGGGGAGACCCCCTCCCTCACCCCCCCCCCCCCCAGCTGGGTAATTGGAATCATGAGCGAACAACGATCACAAAGAGATGAGATACTGACAAGCATTGTGTCCTACATACTGTGTGTTGTATGAGCTGTGTGTTGGGGGGTGTTCATCCCGTGCAGCTGCACAATATGTTGATCTACTGTGCTGACGGTGTGCAAATTTGTACACGTTCATGGTATGGTTCATTTATGTGTGTTCTATAAATTGTCTTCTCACCATTCCGACTTTGTGACATAAGTTGTTCTAATATATATATATATATATATATATATATATATATATATATATATATATATGTATATATATGACACCTCTCATATTATGACCAGCTGCTACTCTCCGTACACTGGACATGTAAGTTGGACCGCTGTACACCTGTTTAGTCCGGCCAGCGGTGTAATGACCCATGGTCTTACCGGTCAAGTTTCTGAGTGTGAATCCGTAAAGGGAAATAATTTATCAAATCAGAGATAAATGAAGCGTCTAGATATAACTGTAGAGAGTTTACAATATATGGTTATATAGTCTTTACAAGTTATGTTATCACTGTCTCTTAGGGGTAATAACTTACTGCATATTTATAAGCATTAAAATATCTATAAATGTGCAAACATTTGTGAATATGACTTTATAAATTGAATTTGCGCTGTGATGGTTTAGGGTTGAGCCTCAGCTCTGGAGCCTGCCTCCTGCTGACCACATCTCCTGAAGGAATGTGTTGACTAAAAGCCTTAACTGTCTCCCCACTCAGTAGTTCACCCTCGCTTAACACGGGACAACATGTTGTCTTCAGTCTCCAGCCCGGGAGGTATTCCCACACACAAATATTGAGGGTTTTGTTTTCAGATCTATGGATGTATATATATCCATTTCTTGTTGGTTCTCACAAACATATACATTATTTGTATACATTCAGATATCCAGCGGTGTCTGAGTTTCGCCCCCCCCCTCTCTCTTCCCTCCCGTCTCCGTCTCTACCTTCCCCCTCCCCTTCCGTTTCACAGTCTCTCCCCTTCCCGCCCATTCTCCCACTCCCCGCCTTCCCGACTCTCTTTCCCTACCCTCGCTATTCTCTCCTACCCTCTTCCTCCATTTCTCTCTCTCTCAAAACATGCACTATATGCACCCAGCAAACACACAACATAACAAAACTATTTTTATAATTGTTACTTTAATGCAACATTTTAACAACCTTGTGGTGACGTTTGTGTGTATGACCAGCTGAGAATCTGGTGAAAAACTATGGAAAACCAAACCATAATTTTACTCTATAGGAGATATTGGTTGTTGCAATAGGAGCCATCCTACTTTAAGGAGGGGTATAAGGGTCGACCGCAATTCACATATGACACTCCCCATACAATTACAAATCCCCATGGAAAGTTGTGTGAGGCTAACCATAGGTATCTGGTCTCCATCCTCAGACAGCCATATATAGATAAAATTTAGTATATACATATATATATACATACATACATATATATGATGGCGTACTCAGTAGTACACCAAGTCTTGGTGTGTTTGAGTGAGTGTGTCTCCAATTCTCCCTCACCTCTCATACTCCCACCGTTCAAACTCTGTATTCACTATCATTTATACTAATGCTAAAGTCTATGGACTCGGTGCTGAACATTTCACTTTCACAGACTTATTGAAGGCTGGGACCGTGCTCCTCCTTCACGGGGACCACTGAGACGACCTCGACCCCTCCATATAACACACGATAAATTCATCATTAATCCTGCAAAGTTAAATGAGACTAGCCCCATGCATCTGATCTCCACCCTCGGACAGACAGACAGACAAACATTCTCTCTAACAGATATAGACAATTATGTGCGGGTGAGATGAACTCAATATTAAATGGTAAATTTAAATTTAAGAAATAAAGGAAAGTATATATAAACAACATAATTCCTCCATAACGTAGACCCACCACTCGAAAACCCAGACCTCCGTCTATACCCTAATGTCACCCCTCCAATACTCGGACCCCCCCTCTAAACCCCCGCCCCACCCCTCCAAAAACCCCTCTAAACCCCCTCCAAAAGCCAGTCTTCCACAATCTAAGAGGTGGATAACATGTCAAGAAAAACCTGGCCTCTCCCCTACAAATCGGATCTAGGTTGAAGAGTCTTTAAGGCGATAATTGCATAGCGTTGAGTGGGATTACCGAACTTAGGCAGCTCCAGCCACCGCCTACGTCAGAGTGGAGAATGGGGGGAGGAGGGTCATCACCTGCTGGGAGGGGGGGGGGTTTCCTCACTAGAAGGGAGGGAGGCTCCTGCTGGATCCAGCTCTAGCTCCTGGACCCCGCTGTTCTAGCGGCCGCTTGTCTACTACAATGACTCCTGACCTATTTCCCTATCATATCTGCTTTTAAAGTTGTGAACTGAGCTTGCCTCTACAACCTGCTCCTTTAGATCATTCGATTTCCTCAATACCCTCACGCTAAGGGAACACTTTCTAACATCTCTATGACACATCTGGGTCTCAAGCTTCCGCCAGTGCCCTCTTCTTCTATTAGTATTCACTGTAAACATTTCCTCTTTTTCCACTCTATGAATCCCACTAAGTATTTTACGCGTCTGTATCATGTGTTCTCTCTCTCTCTCTCTCTCTCTCTCCTCCTTTCTAGCGTCGTCAGTTTTAGTTCTTTCAGTCATTTAGTTCTTTCATACCTTAATCCTCGCAGCTCTGGGACGAGTTTTGTTGTAAACTTCTGCAGCCTTTCAAGCTTCCTGATGTGGTTTTAGATGGGGGAGAGTTCGAGGGTGAGGCGGCATATTCAAAAACTGGTCTCACATAGGCGGTGTACAGTGATCTAAAAGCCTTATTTATGTTCCTGAAGGATGGTCAGACTTTTGCTAGTGTAGAGTGTAAACAGCTAATGTTTTTCTATTTACATGAGCCTCTGGAGTTCGGTTTGGTGTACATGTCCACTCAGAGGTCTTTTTCTCTAGTCGTTATAAGGAGTTAGTTTTCCTTCATTGTGCACTGACCGTTCGGTTCCCTGGCTTCTTATATTTCCCTCACCTTACAAATTCTGGTGCTGAATTATAGCAGACATTATTCGGATCGCTCTGCAGCTTGTTCAAGTCATCTTGTAAAATTTTACAATTCTCATCTGTCTCAACCCTTCACATTAGTTTCGCCTCGTGTGCAAACATCGACATATAAGACTCAGCTCCTACAGTCAAGTCATTTACGTAAGTGTGGAATAATATAGGTCCCAGCACCGATCCTTGAGGTACCCTGTTTGTTACTTTACGCCAGTCCGAGTTCCCGCCCTTCACTGTCACTTTCTGACTCCTGTCTGTTAGTTATTCTTGACGCACGTTAGTGTGTATTTCCGTGTACTACTGTCTGTCTCTCGAGTTTGTATAGTAACAACCTCTGTGGTACTGAATCAAAGGCTTTTTGGCAATCAATAACCCAGCCTTATATGTCTTGCCAAATTTCGTTATCATAAAACTCGGGAAAACTTTCAAACCTAACTGTTCCTAGGTGTACAGCTAGTTTTAACCATATTATTGTTTCAAGTACTTTGCGAGGGATGTACAAGCGACACTGGTCTGTAGTTAAGTGCCTCTATCACCTTTCTTGTAGATTAGCACAATATTTGCCTTCTTCCAAAAGCTGGACAATTCCCCCATTGTAATTCCCCCCTCACTAAAGATCAGAGCTAGAGGTGCACTGAAGGCCTATGCTGCTTTATTTAACATCCCTGGTGATACTCTAGCCGGCCTAATAGATGCAGTTATGTCTAGTGATGCTAGTTGTGATATTTCCTCTGTTGTTACCTCAACATTAACAGTCTCTCATCAGGGGCTGCCTATCTCTGGCAGCTGTGCAGGCTCACCAGTGCCAGCTCCATGGAAGCTGGCACTGAGCTCCTTGCATATCTCTTTATCATTTTCTGTACACTCGCTTCCCCCATTTTCGTAATCTAGTCACTTGGTCATTCACGGTCATTTTCCTTCTTATATGGCTGTAGGAGTTTGGGTTGTTTCTTTACTTTGGAGGCAATATCATTCTGATCTTTTGTTTCTGCAAATCTTCTTATATTTATGTAGTTATTGCTAGTCTTGTTGCATCTATTCCGTTTGTCCTCTGTCTTTCGTCTTCTGTATTTCCTCCACTCCCTCCTGCTTCTTTCTCTTAATGTTGGTATGACTTTCCCTACCCCGTATTTGTACCTCAGCTCAACTTGCTCCTTCATTTCCTGGACTGTATTCCCTCTAAGTTCTTCCTCCCTTGGCACCCAACCACTTGGGCTGGACGGTAGAGCGACGGTCTCGCTTGATGCAGGTCGGCGTTCAATCCCCGACCGTCCAAGTGGCTGGGCACCATTCCTTCCCCTCGTCCCCATCCCAAATCCTAATCCTGACCATCTTCCCAGTGCTATACAGTCGTGATGGCTTAGCGTTTTCTCCTGATAGTTCCTGTCCTCCAGGGGGCACACTTGCCAGACACTGTCACTCAGTGTAGTGCCATCTTGTGTAGTGTAGTCTCCCCTTCCTCACTCCTTATCTCATGGGCGCTGCTTGAAGGTCATCCTATAGTCAACTACCAGCACACAATGGTCACCTGCTCCTGGTAGTGCTTCATGATCCAAGTTCTCAATGTGTGTGTTGGTGTTGGTGTGTGTGTCTAGGGGCGTGGTGAGGCGTGTGTCGAGGGGCGTGGTGAGGCGTGTGTCGAGGGGCGTGGTGAGGCGTGTGTCGAGGGGCGTGGTGAGGCGTGTGTCGAGGGGCGTGGTGAGGCGTGTGTCTAGGGGCGTGGTGAGGCGTGTGTCGAGGGGCGTGGTGAGGCGTGTGTCGAGGGGCGTGGTGAGGCGTGTGTCGAGGGGCGTGGTGAGGCGTGTGTCGAGGGGCGTGGTGAGGCGTGTGTCTAGGGGCGTGGTGAGGCGTGTGTCGAGGGGCGTGGTGAGGCGTGTGTCGAGGGGCGTGGTGAGGCGTGTGTCTAGGGGCGTGGTGAGGCGTGTGTCTAGGGGCGTGGTGAGGCGTGTGTCTAGGGGCGTGGTGAGGCGTGTGTCTAGGGGCGTGGTGAGGCGTGTGTCTAGGGGCGTGGTGAGGCGTGTGTACATCAACAGTGGGGTGTTAACAAGAGAGGCAACACGCCCTTCACATCAGTACATTGAAGATAAATACTAAACTCCAGCGTTGACTCCTGGTGCTGTCTTAATGACGGGCGCCCTCCCTCTCCCCCCCCCCCTCTCTCTCTCTCTCTCTCCACCGCAGCCACACCAGCCATGGTGTGGCTGCACACACCACGCCGCCACACACGAACCATGGTGTGGCTGCACACACCACGCCGCCACACACCAACCATGGTGTGGCAGCACACACCACGCCGCCACACACCAGCCATGGTGTGGCAGCACACACCACGCCGCCACACACCAGCCATGGTGTGGCTGCACACACCACGCCGCCACACACCAGCCATGGTGTGGCAGCACACACCACGCCGCCACACACCAGCCATGGTGTGGCTGCACACACCACGCCGCCACACACCAGCCATGGTGTGGCTGCACACACCACGCCGCCACACACCAGCCATGGTGGAACTACTCAAATTAACATTCCTCCCCGAGGAAAAGTCTGACAGAAACATATGTTTGCTTAATCGAATCAAAGCTTAGAGCAGTTGAGTCTGACTGCTGTCTCGTCTCCCCTCGTGCTCCCTCCTCCCCTCACAGCCTCTGCCTTCCCTCAAGACTCTAAACGAATACCTCCTCAACACGGACACTACAGTTCCTCAGACCTGACTGTGGGAACCTCACCAGGTCTACACACACACCTGCATCACACACTTCCAAGGTGGCACTTAACAGTAAAGTTGACCACAGGAGGAAGTCAAGTGTCTTAGGTGTTTACAGTAATACATGATCAGTAAAATACAGACCAACTGCCTTGTATTTAGTGGATGAGGCGAGGGTATATACCCAGCCTGTTGCTGGCGGGATATATCCGCGGTTTAGTCTAGGCCTAATTATCATTTATGTTCAGGATATAAATATTACTGAATATTAAAAACTTTGTGGATGGTGGTCTGAACCTAACCACACCTCTCCCTTCCTCGCCTATGAGAGTGAAGGTTAGATACTATCCACTCATGATGACCCCGCTCCTATGCCAGGTAAGTCCACTACGGGATCACCATAGCCCGTGCTACTTGAAACTTTTTGTTCCTAGAAGCTGAATCTTAAACAACATACTATCCACTTGGGCGCGCACATAACACCGTAGAGAGAACACAGACACATGAAGTCTTCAAGTGACCGGCAAATGGAACACAGTTATTGTTGTGTCTCACTCGATGGGTCTAGCGCAGTGGGCTCGGGTCTTGACCCACACCAACTTACCCAAGATGCAGATATACTTTACCCTTTTTTAAAACTGCTTAATTAACCTAACTTATCATGTTGTCATCAATAACAACTGCTGATAACTTCTCCTTTGAACACCCCACGGCACAAACGTACCCCAGGATAGCAGCAGGTGTAGGCCAGGATAGCAGCAAGTGTAGCCCCGGATATCAGCAAGTGTAGCCCCGGATATCAGCAAGTGAACCAAAGGAAAGCGTCGTTGAAAGGAACGTATATCAACGAAAGCCTTAAGGCAGCCTCGATAAGGACATCAGGACGACACGGCCGGCGCGCAGCTGACGCAGTTGAGCGCTTCCTGCGCATGTCCACGAGGCTGCGGGTGAACGCGTTACAAACCTGACCAGAGTGGAGAGGGCGACCTATCCTCGCCACGACACAACATGTAAAACACACCATGGACGGGTGACAGTTCTGTCACACCATGGACAGGGTTACAGTTCTGTCACACCATGGACGGGTGACAGTTCTGTCACACCATGGACGGGTGACAGTTCTGTCACACCATGGACGGGTGACAGTTCTGTCACACCATGGACAGGGTTACAGTTCTGTCACACCATGGACAGGGTTACAGTTCTGTCACACCATGATCGGGTGACAGTTCTGTCACACCATGGACAGGGTTCATTTGGACTTCAGAAAACAAAGTACAGTATATTCTTAGCCTTTCCGCTGCCAAGGAAGAGAGAGGAGAGAAGGGAGGGGAGACGGGAGGGGGGGGGGCCTGAAGCAGGATGGAGACAATCGGGAGGGAGTTGGGAGGGAGGGAGGGAGGTGGGACGGGGGGATGGGAGGGAGGGCCACCGATGGTCCTAAGTTTGCCCAGAAGATAAAAATGTAGGGCAATATTTGTCCTGAGTATTAGACCATAATGACTGGTAGCGCCGAGGGGTGGGGGGCAGGGTGTTGCTGTGGGGTGGGGGGGGCAGGGTGTTGCTGTGGGGGGGGGGCAGGGTGTTGCTGTAGGGTGGGGGGCAGGGTGTTGCTGTAGGGTGGGGGGGGGGCAGGGTGTTGCTGTGGGGTGGGGGGCAGGGTGTTGCTGTGGGGGGGGGGCAGGGTGTTGCTGTAGGGTGGGGGGCAGGGTGTTGCTGTAGGGTGGGGGGGAGCAGGGTGTTGCTGTGGGGTGGGGGGGCAGGGTGTTGCTGTGGGGTATCTCCACAGCAATAGTGCTGTGGGGATTGGTGAGAGTGAGAGACAGAGAGTGTGTGTGTGTGTTTGTGTAATTTCCCATGTGTAGTTACAGGATGAAAACTACGTTCGTGGTGTCCCGTCTTCCCAGTACTCTTTATCATAACTCATACGGTTTTGGCATCCACCGCACGAACGTACACGTGTGTGTGTTCCCACCTATTTATACTCACCTATTTGTGTCTGCAGGATCTAGCACTGACTCATGGATCCCGCCTTTCGAGCCATCGGTTGTTTACAGCAATGACTCCGGTCCTATTTCCCTAATATTACCTAGTTTTAAAATTATGAATAGAATTTGCTTCCACAACCTGTTCTTTAAGTGCATTCCATTTTCCCACTATTCTCACGCTAAAAGAAAACTTCCTAACATCTCTATGACTCATCTGATTTACCAGCTTCCACCCATGTCCCCTCGTTCTGTTACTATTCCGTGTGAACATTTCGTCTATGTCCACTCTGTCAATCCCCCTGAGTATTTTATACATTCCAATCATATCCCCCCTTCTCCCTTATTTTTTCTAGTATCGTAAGGCTCAATTCCTTTAGGCGCTATTCATACCCCTTCCCTTGTAACGCTGGGACGAGTCTCGTTGCAAACTTCTGAACCTTTTCCAGTTTTCTTATGTGTTTCTTCACATGGGGACTCCATGATGGGGCGGCATACTCTAAGGCTGGCCTCGTGTAGGCAGTGTAAAGCGCCATAAATGCCTCTTGACTTAGGTTTCTGAATGATGTTATAACTTTTTATTTAACTAACTTTTGAGTGTGTGTAAGTGTGTGTGTGTGTGTGTGTGTGTGTGTGTGTGTGTGTGTGTGTGTGTGTGTGTGTGTGTGTGTGTGTGTGTGTGTGTGTGTGTGTGTGTGTGCGTGCGTGCGCCCGTACGTGTGCGTATCTCACCCATCTCTTGTCACCCGTTCTGAGCTCCCTCCCCCCCCTCCCCCTCCCCCGAGAATAACCAACAACCCATCTCAAAGGAGCAGCGCTAATTCTCCACTCAGGCCGCCCCGTGAATAATGAATAACTCCCCCCCCCCCTCCCAGGTGTTCCTCGACACCTGTATGACTGATGCACAACGGTCGTGAATGATGGTCCCAGCTCGCCAGGAGACACAAGCTCGTGTAACTCATCAAAACACTGTGAATGAACACATTTATTATTATCATCAAAGTTTACAACTTTGTTTATATTTTGCCCCCCCCCCTTGTCTTGGCGTATGATAACGTATATTATGGTGTATTATTGACAGGCTGGTAAACTGGGGACTCTAGAGAGATTGACAGGTTGACAGGCGTGCAGACAGGCGCAGAAATTGAGAGATTCATAGAACGTTTAGACAGACACAGATAGATAAGTGATATATTAAATCACAGGAATACAGGGATACTTTAGCTGATATGTTTGGAGTTTACAATTCATTATTACTATAAAAAATAATATTATTTGCATTATTATTATTATTATTATTATTATTATTATTATTATTATTACACGGAGAGAAATCACACTAACTTAACGTATTAATTATAAAAGCCGTAGGATCCGTGTCGAGGATTCGAACCTATGGGTGGCTATTTCCAGACACACGCCCCAGACAACGAGGCCACGACATAGTCAAAGGGATCACAACCTGGGGTTGTACTGGAAGCCTCAGGAATCCTCGTGGGTTCAGTAGAACTCCAGATTGCAATCCTTTTTTACTATATTATTACTATGGTAATTATTTTTCCGCAACAGAATTACTTTCCACCTGGCGAGCTGGAGCCTGACTGTGTACAGTGAGCTGAAGCACTGCGGTGGACTCTATAGTTGTATTGAATACTACTGTGTGTTCTCAGCTGTATATTAACGTGTTTTGCTCAAGTGTTGAAGCGACAGTGTGGACCCATCGCCAGCCTCCTGCCAAAATGAGTTGTATAATTTTGTGTATTTCGGGAGGTACCTGAACAGACGGACGGGTTGCTTACCAGCGTCGGAACTGCTGTATTCGCGGCCAGGAACATCTGTACCCGGTAGTCACACATCGCATCCCTTGTTTAGTAGTTTGTTGTTGAGGGAGGGATGTGTTGGCAAGGTGAATAGTGCGGGTATGTAGGCTGTGAACTGTGTGGGGTACACACAGACCAGGCGTACCTGTGGGGTCTTGGAGAGTGACCACGTACGGTACTGAGTCAGGTACAATGACCTGAGTCAGGTACAATGACCTGAGTCAGGTACAATGACCTGAGTCAGGTACAATGACCTGAGTCAGGTCATTAGATGTGCAGCCCTATCTTGAATGTTGTCTAACTTAAGACTGTGTACAGAAAGATGAGTACTGTGGTGAGTACTCCAGTATAGATCTGATGTGGAGAGTTGTGAGTGTCGGAAGGTGGTTTACAGGTGCAAATTTTCGTGAATTTTCGCTACTAATGTGGAAACTGATGAGCTGTATATTAGTGTTTCTTGTCCAGTGTTATGAAGGACAATACATTATTATTAATGATCTACTGAAGGTGAAAGATAGACCCGATACTTACGTGTAACTGTAATATTGAACCATATTTACGGATAAAGCCTACATCCTTTATCAGTATTCTCATGATAATAATAATAATAATAATAATAATAATAATGAATTATTATTATTATTATTCTTACTTTGCTTCGATACCTTGCTACGTATTATTATAATTGCCATAATAATAATAATAATAATAATAATAATAATAATAATAATTATTATTATTATTATTATTACGACTCTCGTGTGTTAAATTTGATGGGGACACATTAAACATTATGGGAGGTGATTTCGCTGTTTAAAATACACCATACATATGTATACTAGACTATTATATAAGTACATTCTAACAGGCTACCGTACATATATGATAAGAGACTTTCACACACATTTATATATATAAATATATATATATAAATATATATATATATATATATATATATATATATATATATATATATATATATATATATATATATATATATATATATGCGCGAACAAGCCTGAACGGTCTCCAGGCATATATATCCAGTTATATATATACATATATGCTAGTTAGACTATGATACAAATATATGTTAATGTCTACCATAAAAATGTATGCTAATTGGGCTACTGTGCAAATGTTTTCCAATGTCCGAACCTGAGCTGGTAAACAAGATCGTAGATGTTTGCAAGCTATCGTATAATATTTAGCCATTATCGTGGCATGTTACAATAGCTTACTGTAGACGATAATGCATAACTGCACATATATACAGATTGCAGAGTACTTTATAAATACCTGCAGGGTATCGTGTCAGGTATTTAAACATTATCTTCCATATACCTGTAAGGTATCGTGGATTTTTCCACGCTGCAGCCCTGAGCCTTGTGAGGCGAAGCTTTCTAAAGTATCGTAAGCGAATTCCAAGATAATGCTTAAGCGCTCGCGAAGTAGTGTCTAAGCCCTCGCAATATATCGTAACAAGCGGATGCAAGGTATTGACGAAGCAAGGTATCGTAGGAAGCAAGGTATCGTATGAAGCAAGGTATCGTAGAAAGCAAAGTATCGTAGAAAGCAAGGTATCGTAGGAAGTAAGGTATCGTATGAAGCAAGGTATTGTAGGAAGTAAGGTATCGTATGAAGCAAGGTATCGTAGAAAGCAAAGTATCGTAGAAAGCAAGGTATCGTAGGAAGCAAGGTACCGTATGAAGCAAGGTACCGTATGAAGCAAGGTATCGTAGGAAGCAAGGTATCGTATGAAGCAAGGTATCGTAGGAAGCAAGGTATCGTATGAAGCAAGGTATCCTATGAAGCAAAGTATTGTAGAAAGCAAGGTACAGTAGGAAGTAGAATCGTCATCTGAACTTTGATGGAACTCTGTGATCGTCTGCATATTAAGATTCTATTCGACGTGCGGAGGAGTGAGGGAGGAGGAGGAGGAGTGGAGGAGGAAGAGGAGTGGAGGAGGCAGAGGAGTGGAGGAGGCAGAGGAGTGGAGGAGGCAGAGGAGTGGAGGAGGCAGAGGAGTGGAGGAAGCAGAGGAGTGGAGGAAGCAGAGGAGTGGAGGAGGAAGAGGAGTGGAGGAGGCAGAGGAGTGGAGGAGGCAGAGGAGTGGAGGAAGCAGAGGAGTGGAGGAAGCAGAGGAGTGGAGGAGGCAGAGGAGTGGAGGAGGCAGAGGAGTGTAGGAGGCAGAGGAGAAATATATTTCCAACACCTTTGTTTGTCGTGCGCTGTTCTGAGGGAGGCGCCCTGCTTTATTAAAAAGTGGAGATATTCTCTCTCTCTCTCCCTCTGTCTTCTTCTCCCTCTCCCTCTCCCTCTCTCTCTCCCCCTCTCCCTCTCTCCCTCTCTCCCTCTCTCCCTCTCCAACGTCCAGCATAACAGCATGGAGATGCTCTCTTGTTTTTCCTACGTTTTACTGCGTTTGTGTCCTTATTTAGCAAGTGTGTGTGTTTGTCCGTCACACTGTTCTTGTTCCTGTCTGACAGGTGTTGGTCCAGTTCACCTTTGGTTGTTTGCTGTTCCCGATTGTATTTTGGTGTTTGATTGTTTTTTTTGTATTCGTGTTGGTTTTTGGTGTTTCTGATTGTAATTTTGATGTTCTTGATTGTATGGTTGTGATCTTGATTTTATTTGCGGTGTTTCTGATTGTGATTTCGGTGTTCATGATTGTATTTTGGGGAGTGGTGTTGGTGTTCCTGTGATTGTAGTGGGCATGTTTGGAAATGATGTTTGTGATTGTCCTTGCTAGGTGGTTGATCACTGGCGTGTGTGGATGTTAGCACTTGATGCCCTGTTTGCAGTGCTTTCTCCTCTTGTTTATATATGTTATTGTGGCCCTTGTTTGTCTTGTTTGGCTTTTGTTTGCCTTATGCTTTTAATATGAACTACTGGATATGTGGCTTTTTTTTGGTGATGGAAACGACTAGGAAATGTGTGCTTGTGTAGGATCTGAAGCACAGGAGGGGGGAAGGGGGGAGGGTTGCGCTCTTTGAGGAGGGTGAGAGCGTGCGCATTGTGGGGAACACACCCGCCACTGGTGTTGCCGGGGTTTGGAGATAAGGTTTGAGAGGGGGAAAATGTAGTTGGATTAATCCGTTGATTTTCGTGACGTCACATGACTGACCTTCGTGTTCTTACAAGATTCGTGACGTCATAAGGAGGGTACAATTCGTGACGTCATAAGGAGGGTATAATTCGTGACGTCATAAGGGTGGTATAATTCGTGACGTCATAAGGGTATAATTCGTGACGTAATAAGGAGGGTATAATTCGTGACGTAATAAGGATGGTATAATTCGTGACGTCATTAAGAGGCTATAATTCGTGACCCGGCGTTGCCCGGGTCCCCCCTTGGTCATTCCCAACAGGATGACCCTTGTTGGGAATGGTTGGCGTACGTATGCAGGTCGTACGTCGTACGTGGATGTTAGTGGCCGTGCCTCACACACGGACCTTAAAAGTTTCAATAATGCATCACATTTTTAACGGTTTGGCAGACTCCATACAAAATGTACAGGTGTGTGAAGGTGTTGACAGGTGTGTGAAGGTGTTGACAGGTGTGTACAGGTGTGAAAGTGTTGACAGACGTGTACAGGTGTTGACAGGTGTGTAGAGGTGGGAAGGAGTTGACAGATGTGTACAGGTGTGAAGGTGTTGACAGGTGTGTACAGGTATGTGAAGATGTTGACAAGGTGTGTACAGGTGTGTGAATGTGTTGACAGGTGTGTACAGGTGATGACAGGTGTGTGAAGGTATTGCCAGGTCCCCGAGGTGGAACACACTCACTCCGTGACGTCACACAGGTGACGTGCCACGGCCCAATCACTGGTGTTATCGCCCACCCATGACGTCACAGGTCTCCTCCCATTGGCTACACCTGGTCACGTGTCCTCCAAATCATCCTCAACCAATATAACGTTAAAGTTCTACCAGACGCCTTCTTGTTTGGCCAAAATAATGCATTATAATACATATATACATAACACTATACATATTATCACAGGTTTATACAGCTAAACAAATACAATATTCCTTGGCACCCTATTCATACTGAGTGAGGGTAAGACTTAAGAGCACAAAAAGTTGCAAGTAGCACGGTCTATGGTGAGCCCGTAGTGGACTAAGTAACGTGGTGTTGTGGTGAGGTGACTGTAGTGAGCCGGGGCGCTCTCCCGGGTTATATGGAGTGGTGAAGGAATTACTCTCACAGTGATGGTGGTGGGGCAGGCGGGGGGATATATTTGTTCCTTGGCCTGTTTTGTCTCTCATGTTTGTCTGACTTGTTTCCTCTCCCCAACTTTTTCTCTCTTCCCCCACTCCGCCCCCCCCCCCCCTTCATCGCTCTTTTATTGTCCAATCTTGCAAACTTTTTGTGTGTTCTCTCTCTCTCTCTCTCTCTCTCTCTCTCTCTCTCTCTCTCTCTCTCTCTCTCTCTCTCTCTCTCTCTCTCTCTCTCCAGCACAGCCAATAAAGTTCGAATGAAGGTAAAGCCAAAAAGAGAAGAGGAAACACGATTGGTCGCTGAAGGTAGTTAGGTCAGGTGTGTGGGTGGGAAGGTAGGCCAGGCAGGTGTGTGGGTGGGGAGGTAGGCCAGGCACATGTGTGGGTGGGAAGGCAGGCCAGGCAGGTGTGTGGGTGGGAAGGTAGGCCAGGCAGGTGTGTGGGTGGGAAGGCAGGCCAGGCAGGTGTGTGGGTGGGAAGGTTGGCCAGGCAGGTGTATGGGTGGGAAGGTAAGCCAGGCAGGTGTGTGGGTGGGAAGGCAGGCCAGGCAGGTGTGTGGGTGGAAAGGTAGGCCAGGCAGGTATATGTAAGAATGAAGGCTGTTCACTCTGGCAGCGAGGGGCCCCGCGGGTCAAGTGCAGCTCGGCCAGGCTCGGCCAAGCTCGGCCACTGCTACAATCTCTCAATTAAATCTTTTACCATAGCCTGCTGCCAGTAACTATTTCCCAGAGCTGCAATACAGCCACTTTGTCTCTTGTTCTACATCCAATACTCCATTTTCCTCTCTCGCTCTTTCTCTTACAAAGTCATTCTTCCACAAAATGCCCGCCAAATTTGGTTTTATTTTGGCCTTGTTGACATGTGTGTGTGTGGACATATGACGTCACAATTTCGTCATTAGTTTTGCAAATGTCTGCAACATTCCTTCACCGTTGAGAAATTGGGGAACAAATATGAGACGTGTAGCTTCAGCAATCTCTCTCTCTCTCTCTCTCTCTCTCTCTCTCTCTCTCTCTCTCTCTCTCTCTCTCTCTCTCTCTCTCTCTCTCTCGTGAAACTCCAGAGGCAGCGAAAGAATGTAAAGAATACCCACGTTATAGAGTGGTGGGTGAAAGTGAGATGGGAGTGAGGAAGGTGAGTGTGTGGGTGGGGATGGGATGAGGCAGACAGGTGAGTGTGTGATGGGAGGGGGGGGGGAGGTGAGTCCAGGGGTGACTGTGTGATGAGTGATGGGACGGACAGGTGGACCTCCTCCAGATGTGTGTAGTCACCTCCACAAACGCTGTCTCCTCAAACACTCGTCTCACCCGGCCAAGCCACGGAGTCCACGCTCCTGCTCCTCCTGGTGGTGCTGGTGGTGGTGCTCCTGGTGGTGGTGGTGCTCCTGGTGGTGCTCCTGGTGGTGCTGGTGCTCCTGGTGGTGGTGGTGGTGGTGGTGCTCCTCCTGGTGCTCCTCCTGGTGCTCCTGGTGGTGCTGGTGCTCCTGGTGGTGGTGCTCCTGGTGGTGGTGGTGCTGGTGCTCCTGGTGGTGCTGGTGCTCCTGGTGCTGGTGTACCAGGTCCTGGTGCTGGTGTACCAGGTCCTGGTGCTGGTGCACCAGGTCCTGGTGCTGGTGTACCAGGTCCTGGTGCTGGTGTACCAGGTCCTGGTGCTGGTGTACCAGGTCCTGGTGCTGGTGTACCAGGTCCTGGTGCTGGTAGGGCTGTTGCACAATTGACGGGGTTTAATGGGACTGATTAATGCCGCCACACACACACACACACACACACACACACACAGACACACACACACACACACACACACCAGTGTGGCGAAGAAGGTCGGGACTTGAGGTGCTGGTGCACTCATCGTGCGGACGATGCTCCAGGTATGGGACGTCCAGACCTACATCACTACTAGCAATGACGCTCAGGTCAGAATTCTAATTTAAAATGGCTCACGATTTGTCTCGAAACAGATTCATGGTTCTCGTCCAGTTTGGTGCCAATGTGTGTCTACACGAGGCTGCTTTGGACAGTTGCCAGGGTTGACTGGGGCGAGAGAGGCAGACTGTGTGAGAGCTCTCAGAGCCCAGTCACAACCCATGATATCTTCTCTACCATTACCGTGTGTGGAAGGGGGCGTTAGTGTGCTTTGCCACACTAACAAGGAGCTGGATCCTCTCCATCCAGGAGCGGGTCCAGCGCCTCTTCACATTGCACAAATTTTAACGGTAATTCCCTGTTTTTGGATTGTCTGTTAATAAATAATAATTCATTTATCTCCTGAGTGTGTGTGTGTGTGTGTGTGTGTGTGTGTGTGTGTGTGTGTGTGTGTGTGTGTGTGTGTGTGTGTGTGTGTGTGTGTGTGTGTGTGTGTTGGCCATACCGACGGTAATCTTTAGCGTGGTAATCACATACGATAACGCGGAGCGGTAATACTGTAACACGCGTTCGAGGCTGCACTCGTCTCGGGTGCCTCGTCAGTGTAATTAGATAGCTCTCACAAGTGTAAAATATAGTGCCACATAACAGCCGGTACTTAAACCCTTCTGGCACTCACGCCACGCAAAGTTGTGCCATCCGATACATGTATAAATATTTCGCTCGTGTGTGTGTGTGTGTGTGTGTGTGTGTGTGTGTGTGTGTGTGTGTGTGTGTGTGTGTGTGTGTGTGTGTGTGTGTGTGTGTGTGTACTCACCTATTTGTACTTACCTATTTGTGTCTGCAGAATCGAGCATTGACTCTTGGGTCCCGCGTTTTGAGCATCGGTTGTTTACAGCAATGACTCCTGTCCCATTTCCCTATCATATCTAGTTTTAAAATTATGAATAGTATTTGCTTCCACAACCTGTTCCTTAAGTGCATTCCATTTTTCCACTACTCTCATATATATATATATATATATATATATATATATATATATATATATATATATATATATATATATATATATCATATTATATTATGTATATATATATATATTTATATATATATATAGATATATATATACATGTCGTATACACATACATATATATAGATATATATATACATGTCGTACCTAGTAGCCAGAACGCACTTCTCGGCCTACTATTCAAGGCCCGATTTGCCTAATAAGCCAAGTTTTCCTGAATTAATATATTTTCTATAATTTTTTTTCTTATGAAATGATAAAGCTACCCATTTCATTATGTATGAGGTCAATTTTTTTTATTGGAGTTAAAATTAACGTAGATATTTGACCGAACCTAACCAACCCTACCTAACCTAACCTAACCTATCTTTATAGGTTAGGTTGGGTTAGGTAGCCGAAAAAGTTAGGTTAGGTTAGGTTAGGTAGGTTAGATAGTCGAAAAACAATTAATTCATGAAAACTTAGCTTATTAGGCAAATCGGGCCTTGCATAGTAGGCTGAGAAGTGAGTTCTGGCTACTAGGTACGACATACATATACATATACATATATATATATATATACATATATATATACACACACAAACCATTATATATCATCTGGTTACATATGTACTATATTTAAAATATATCAAAGTAGTACAGTGGGGGTCCCTGGTGGTACAGTCTGCTTCTCGAGTAACACTGGGGAATTCAGGGTTCGAATTCCGGGTGGTACATAAATGGTTGGTCATGTTTTCTATCACCTAATGTTCTGTTCACCTAGCAGTAAACTGGTACCCAGGAGTTAAGTCAACTTGTTGCAGGATTGCATCAGGGGGGAAGGGGGGGGGAGGGGGCCTCGATATAAGCCTAGTAAGTATAGGCTTATATCAAGGCTACCTGTCCCTCGACACAATGAATTACTAATTATTATATAATTATAATGCGTGGGGCCCGTATACTAACACAGCGTTACAGAGACGTTACCAACCTTACCAAGGTCCTTACCAACCCCAGCCATCACTGGGGTGTGTCTGGTCCTTAAGAACCCCAGCCTGCTGCTGTGTCAAGCTGTGGGAGCAGCTGCTGATGTGTCAAGATGTGGGGGGGGGGGCAGCTGCTGCTGTGGGGCAGCTGTGGGACAACTGCAAGGCGTCAAGCCCGGTTACAGCTGCAGGAGTGCCAAGCTCAGCTGCACGAGGTCCCAAGTGCAGTCTGCCAAGCTAAACCTGATTACGTTCTCCTAATTACCGCTCACTGGGAATTACAGTCTAACGATTTAATCACCCTGACCCTTCAACAAGCCGTCTAATTTCCAGCGGGATTACCCGGCTTCGGTAATCGTTCCAACTTACCAGGGATGGTTGGGTAGTTATTCTGTGGATGGTTGTTGGATAGTTACTTCTGCAACGCATCCTCCTGTTTAGATAGTATCTATTCCATAGTTAGTGGATAGGTTCGAAAGGCTGAATAGTTTATTTAATTGCTTGATAATTTTGTAATTAGCGAGTGGTTAAATAGTTTGCATGTGTATGGTTGGATAGTTAGTGAGTGGATGGTTCGATAGTTAGTGGATAATTGGATAGTTATTCTATGGATGGCTGAATAGTTCAGCTAATGGCTTGATAATTTGGTATTTAGCTAGTCCACTCGCAAATTAATAGTTTACACGTGTATGGTTGGATAGTTAGGCAGTAGATGGTTGGATTGTTAGGCAGTTGGCGGTTTGATAGTTAGGGGATTGTTAGGAGAATGGTTTGGCAGTTACTGGGTGATTCGAGATCTGGTTGGGAGGAAGCCGAAATTAATTTAAGGACTCGGATGACTACAATATCTTACCC
>NC_091176.1:28666205-28681205 GCF_040958095.1 Procambarus clarkii
AAAATAACTTAATTACCCCTAAGTGTAATTATAAATGGAATTAACATATATAATGACAATCATTTAGAGAAAATGCCATTTTATTACACAATATGAGAAGAAGAACACCGCAACTTTGACGAGCTTGGACGAGCATAGCCTAATGTTGGCCTTATGCTTGGACAAGCATACCCTAAGTATGGATTGAGGAGGGTCTCAGCATGGAGGGTTACTTTCACATTCATCAAGGAACCCGTCCTCGACTCAAGTCCATTCAGCCCGTCCTCCAAACAAAGACCCAAAAGTGATTCCATCCACCCGCCAAACCCCAGCTGTTTATGAATGAAAAACGGTTTACACACGACTCACAACTGATGACGTTCGAACACTTCCGGAACAAGTGCTTCGCTGACCAATTTTGTTCGAACCACAACGCTATAAATGCTTCACCCACGTACTACAAATACAAATAATCGCCAACAGAACCTAAACACCTAACCTAACCTATGCCTATATATGCACAATATGCTAATATATTATAATATTAATTTATATTTGAGAAAATTCCCGTTTTGAATGAACAACATATAAAAGTTTATGAATGCGTCTGTGGGGTCGACCGCTGGATGTAATGGACTCGAGTCGAGGACGGGTTGACTCATTCGTCAGCTTTGAGTCAGCTGAATCAAGCTGTTGGAGATTCAAATGTCAAATCAGAATCCAATAACCATTCTATCCATGTCCCACAGTTCCCAGAAGAAGGAAACCTGGAACACTCACTCTTGTGTCAGCTTGTGCTCCGTCTTGCAGCTGCTTATCATTACCTGTTAAATATTTATCATAAACGATGTTGAAGTTCATAATAGTGTCGTCCCACACTCCCTTCTCCGCGAGCTCATAGGCCTACCACTCGAGCCCATAGGCCTACCACTCGTCTATTAATTGGTGAGGGAGTACTTTTCCCCTTTTATAAACAGCTTTAATCGGCGTTTCTCTATTGTGTCCTCTCGTTTACCCGTCTTGTTAGGTTACAGATGTCTTCCCTCTATTTTCTTGTCTCCGTTATTTCCTCGCTTCCACTGTGGAATTTCCAATGATTTAATGTATTTTCCTGCATAGTTTATGTCTTCATTATGGGATCCATATGGATGTGAATGTTAGCATTTTCCCCTTACAAGTAATTACAACCACGGTAACCTTTGGCAGTAGCTCCCAGGACTCTCGCACTTGTTCACCGGTCTGGAGTACCGGGGACAGTCTCTTGTTTGTCTGGAGTACCGGGGACAGTCTCTTGTTTGTCTGGAGTACCGGTGACAGTCTCTTGTTTGTCTGGAGTACCGGTGACAGTCTCTTGTTTGTCTGGAGTACCGGGGACAGTCTCTTGTTTGTCTGGAGTACCGGGGACAGTCTCTTGTTTGTCTGGAGTACCGGTGACAGTCTCTTGTTTGTCTGGAGTACCGGTGACAGTCTCTTGTTTGTCTGGAGTACCGGTGACAGTCTCTTGTTTGTCTGGAGTACCGGGGACAGTCTCTTGTTTGTCTGGAGTACCGGTGACAGTCTCTTGTTTGTCTGGAGTACCGGGGACAGTCTCTTGTTTGTCTGGAGTACCGGGGACAGTCTCTTGTTTGTCTGGAGTACCAGGGACAGTCTCTTGTTTGTCTGGAGTACCAGGGACAGTCTCTTGTTTGTCTGGAGTCCCGGTGACAGTCTCTTGTTTGTCCCGAGTCCCGGGGACAGTCTCTTGTTTGTCATGTTCAAGCAGGACCTTGGTCTCTGTCGGACTCCTTCACAGCTGTCTCCCCCGTCTCTCTCTCTCTCTCTCCATGCAGCCATCAGCTATGACCTCCATCCTAAAAAAAATACAATAAGAATACAACAAACAAGAGTGTGGAGCGGAAGCCTCTCCTCCCCCCCCCCCTCTAAGAGCAGTGTTCGGATAAGCGGCTCTCGTAGTTAACCGGACGAGAAAAGGGTCAACTTTAACAAAGGAATAATGGCGACATTGTTCGCTTTACGGGATTGTGATGGCGGTGGTGGAGGTGGGACCACTCCGGATACAATGGAGGACCTGCTAATGTGACCAGGTCTTCAAGCGGTTGTGTTCCGTTGTCGTCACCCCCTTCTCACTCCCCCCATCCTCCCCTCTCTCTTTTCTCATACCCCTCCCCTTTCTTATTCCTCCATCTTCTCTCCACCCCTCAGTTATCTCCTTCCGTTTCTCTCACTTCCTCCGGGTTCTTCTCGCTCGCCTGTTCTTCACTGCTTTCACAGTCCTCCTTATCTCCTCCCCTCCTTCCCCCACCTTCCTACCCCCCCCCCTCTCTCTCTCTCTCCCCGACCTTCCTATTCCCTCTCCCATATCATAAGTTTATCTCACCTGCCTCTCCTACATCAGCTCTGTCTCTCACTTGCCACTCTCCCATCACCTCCATCTATCACCAGCCCCTTCTACATCACCTGTATCTCTCACCTGTTCCTTCCTCCTCACCCCCCCCCCCTTTTCTCTCTCACCTTCTATCCTCCCATCTCTCCTCTTTTTCATCTACTCCAGTCTTGCGTTATGGATTAGTGCTCATTTTTAAACGAAGGTTGGGGAGAGAGGAGGAGGTAGAAGGGGGAGAGGGGGGGGGGGGGGGAAGGGAGAGAGAAAGAGGATGTTTGAATAGGGAAGGAAAAATGGGGGGAGTTAGTGGGAATAGGGTGATGGAAGGTGTTTTGGAGGTGTGAGTGAGAGAGAATTACATGTGTGTGTGAGGATGGAGAGGTTATTGAAGGTTGTTACTGGCTGTAGGAGGTAGTTACGGAGTGTTTGAGGTTATTTTTCATTTAATTTTGCCCCGAGGGGCGAGTTTATTGGGCAGCGCCACTCATATACCTCTCCCCTCACCATACCTCTCCCCTCACCACACCTCTCCCCTCACCATACCTCTCCCCTCACCACACCTCTCCCCTCACCATACATCTCCCCTCACCACACCTCTCCCCTCACCATACATCTCCCCTCACCACACCTCTCCCCTCACCACACCTCTCCCCTCACCATACCTCTCCCCTCACCACACCTCTCCCCTCACCACACCTCTCCCCTCACCACACCTCTCCCCTCACCACACCTCTCCCCTCACCACACCTCTCCCCTCACCATACCTCTCCCCTCACCACACCTCTCCCCTCACCACACCTCTCCCCTCACCACACCTCTCCCCTCACCACACCTCTCCCCTCACCATACCTCTCCCCTCACCATACCTCTCCCCTCACCATACCTCTCCCCTCACCATACCTCTCCCCTCACCATACCTCTCCCCTCACCATACCTCTCCCCTCACCACACCTCACCATACCTCTCCCCTCACCATACCTCTCCCCTTACCACACCTCTACCCTCACCACACCTCACCATACCTCTCCCCTCACCACACCTCTCCCCTCACCACACCTCACCATACCTCTCCCCTCACCATACCTCTCCCCTTACCACACCTCTACCCTCACCACACCTCACCATACCTCTCCCCTCACCACACCTCTCCCTCCCCCAGACGCGAGACTGGGACACCCAAATCCTCCCCTCTCCCACTCCCCTTTACCTACCAAAGTGCATTGAGGCAGGATAAATAAGGGAGGAACCTGTTTATACGGCCATTTGATAGTCAAACAACGTTACTCTATGAGATCTGGATGACGTGCCCCTGGCGACGTCTGCCTGCTGGGGAGGTGGTCGTGGTGGTGGTGGTGGTGGCTGGGGGAGGTGGTGGTGATGGACGCTGGGGGAGGTGGTGGTGGTGGTGGTAGTCGCTGGGGGAGGTGGTGGCTGGGGGAGGTGGTGGTGATGGACGCTGGGGGAGGTGGTCGTGGTGGTGGTAGTCGCTGGGGGAGGTGGTGGCTGGGGGAGGTGGTGGTGATGGACGCTGGGGGAGGTGGTCGTGGTGGTGGTAGTCGCTGGGGGAGGTGGTGGCTGGGGGAGGTGGTGGTGATGGATGCTGGGGGAGGTGGTCGTGGTGGTGGTAGTCGCTGGGGGAGGTGGTGGTGGTGGACGCTGGGGGAGGTGGTGGTGGTGGCTGGGGGAGGTGGTGATGGTGTTAGTGGCTGGGGGAGGTGGTGGTAGTGGACGCTGGGGAAGGTGGTGGTGGTGGTGGCTGGGTCAGGTGGTGGTGGTGGCTGGGGGAGGTGGTGGTGGTGGTGGTGGCTGGGGGATGTGGTGGTGGTGGTGGCTGGGGGAGGTGGTGGTGGTGTTAGTGGCTGGGGGAGGTGGTGGTAGTGGACGCTGGGGAAGGTGGTGGCAGTGGACGCTGGGGAAGGTGGTGGTGGTGGTGGTGGCTGGGTCAGGTGGTGGTGGTGGCTGGGGGAGGTGGTGGTGGTGGTGGTGGCGGCGGCTGGGGGAGGTGGCGGTGGTGGCTGGGGGAGGTGGCGGTGGTGGCTGGGGGAGGTGGTGGTGGTGGCTGGGGGAGGTGGTGGTGGTGGCTGGTGGCGGTGGTGGTGGTGGCTGGTGGCGGTGGTGGTGGTGGCTGGTGGTGGTGGCTGGTGGTGGTGGCTGGTGGCGGTGGTGGTGGTGGTGGTGGCGGTGGTGGTGGTGGTGGTGGTGGTGGTGGTGGCGGTGGTGGTGGTGGGTGGGGGAGGTGGTGGTGGGGTGGTGGTGGCTGGGGGAGGTGGTGGTGGGTGGATGGGGGAGGTGGTGGTGGTGGCGATGGTGTTGATATAGGTTGATAGTGATGGTTTAAACCCTGGTAATGGTTGAGGAACAATGGTTGTAGATGACAGTAGTACTGGTGGCGGGAATAGTGGTAGAGTCGCTGGGGACTGTTGAAGGAGGAGGAGGAAATAAGATGAAGAAGAGGTATTCAGAAAGGCTGGAGAGAGAGAGAGAGAGAGAGAGAGAGAGAGAGAGAGAGAGAGAGAGAGAGAGAGAGAGAGAGAGAGAGAGAGAGAGAGAGAGAGAGAGAGAGAGTAATAACCTTGGCTGTAGATGAACAAAAGGGCTGACTAACATAAATGACAGAAGTGTGGCGGATGAAGGAGTGAGGGAAAGAGATGGAGAGTAGTGATGGGAAAGAGTAAAGAGGAGCAGTGATGGGAAGATGGGAGAACATCTCCCTCTCCCTACAGGAAGTCCATTAAAGCTCTCCCCTGAGCCAAAATTGAATTACTTAATCGCTGAGACAACACTCATTTGCAAAAATCTTACCCGCGTCAGACCCTGCCGAAGGTTGCTATATAATCTCTCTCTCTCTCTCTCTCTCTCTCTCTCTCTCTCTCTCTCTCTCTCTCTCTCTCTCTCTCTCTCTCTCTCTCTCTCTCTCTCTCTCTCTCTCTCCCCCTCTTCCCTCTCTCCGTCCCTCAATCTCAATCATCCTTCCCGTCTGCGGTAACCACCATTCTAGGGTGTTATCTTGAGAGTGGATCAAGTTTCTTTCCTAACGATTCCTCCAAATTTGTCTTTGTTTCATATAATTAATAAATCACTTCTTTTTACGTCTCTTAACTGTAAGGGAACTCTTCCGGTGTCATGTGCACTGTGCCTGTGTCATGTGCACTGTGCCTGTGTCATGTGCACACTGTCTGTGTCATGTGTACTGTGCCTGTGTCATGTGCACTGTGCCTGTGTCATGTGCACTGTGCCTGTGTACTGTGCCTGTGTCATGTGCACTGTGCCTGTGTCATGTGCACTGTGTCATGTGTACTGTGCCTGTGTTTACTAGTTGTGTTTTTGCGGGGGTTGAGCTTTGCTCTTTCGGCCCGCCTCTCAACTGTCAATCAACTGTTTACTAACTACTTTTTTTTCCACACCACACACACACACACCCCAGGAAGCAGCCCGTGACAGCTGACTAACTCCCAGGAACCTATTTACTGCTAGGTAACAGGGGCATTCAGGGTGAAAGAAACTTTGCCCATTTGTTTCTGCCTCGTGCGGGAATCGAACCCGCGCCACAGAATTACGAATCCTGCGCGCTATCCACCAGGCTACGAGGCCCCTACGAGGCCCTGTGTCATGTGCACTGTGCCTGTGTCATGTGTACTGTGTCATGTGTACTGTGCACTGTGCCTGTGTCATGTGTACTGTGCCTGTGTCATGTGTACTGTGCCTGTGTCATGTGTACTGTGCCTGTGTCATGTGTACTGTGGCTGTGTCATGCGTACTGTGCCTGTGTCATGCGTACTGTGCTTGCGTGAAGCAGCAACAGGTGCAGGAGCAGCAGCAACAGGTGCAGGAGCAGCAGCAACAGGTGCAGGAGAAGCAGCAACGGGTGCAGGAGAAGCAGCAACGGGTGCAGGAGCAGCAGCAACAGGTGCAGGAGCAGCAGCAACAGGTGCAGGAGCAGCAGCAACAGGTGCAGGAGCAGCAGCAACGGGTGCAGGAGCAGCAGCAACAGGTGCAGGAGCAGCAGCAACAGGTGCAGGAGAAGCAGCAACGGGTGCAGGAGAAGCAGCAACGGGTGCAGGAGCAGCAGCAACAGGTGCAGGAGCAGCAGCAACAGGTGCAGGAGCAGCAGCAACAGGTGCAGGAGAAGCAGCAACGGGTGCAGGAAAAACGTTAACAGCTGAGAAGCGGCAACAGTTTTAGCAGAAGCATTACTAGTAACGGCAACTGACAGCTGACACAGTAACGGCAGCAGCTGCAACAGTTGCGAGGTCAGCAACAGTGACCGGAGAAGCAACAGTCAGAGGAGAGTCAACAGTAGGTGGCAGAAGGGGCAGGCGTGGAGGGCAGGCGTGGAGGGCAGGCGTGGAGGGCAGGAGTGGAGGGCAGGCGTGGAGGGCAGGCGTGGAGGGCAGGAGTGGAGGGCAGGAGTGGAGGGCAGGCGTGGAGGGCAGGCGTGGAGGGCAGGCGTGGAGGGCAGGCGTGGAGGGCAGGACCACCTGCCTCCACCACCTCTACAATACCCCCCAACTACCTTCCTCTCCGTGACAACGCGATTACCAGGCTAAACGCGACTGGCTAATCCAGCGGTGCACGTGTCCTATGACCAGCACCTGCACAATCAGCCCCAATCCCCCCCACCCCCCCCTCACCCCTCTTGTACCAAGTCAATAAACAACAACTATCACAAGCCGGTTATCGGTACGAGAAATAGTTGTCGGACATTACTGTTGGTCTCAACGAGCCGATTGTGGTGATGACAATCGTCACAATCGTTAGTGTTATAAACGGCCTAATGATATTATTAATTTATCGTCGTCACAATCACTTTCTGTCGCAAGTGGTCGTCTGGTAGGCACTTGGTTATCGTCGCAAGTGGTCGTCTGGTAGGCACTTGATTATCGTCGCAAGTGGTCGTCTGGTAGGCACTTGGTTATCGTCGCAAGTGGTCGTCTGGTAGGCACTTGGTTATCGTCGCAAGTGGTCGTCTGGTAGGCACTTGGTTATCGTCGCAAGTGGTCGTCTGGTAGGCACTTGGTTATCGTCGCAAGTGGTCGTCTGGCTGGCACTTGGTTATCGTCGCAAGTGGTCGTCTGGCTGGCACTTGGTTATCGTCGCAAGTGGTCGTCTGGTAGGCACTTGGTTATCGTCGCAAGTGGTCGTCTGGTAGGCACTTGGTTATCGTCGCAAAGTGGTCGTCTCGACGTAGGTAGGCGCGCATTCTGCCTACCTGTGTGTAAGTAATCAGAGCTACTCTGATTAACTAATTAGAGTAGTTAACAGGTGGAATGCATTAGGCAGTGACGTGGTGGAGGCTGACTCCATACACGGTTTCAAATGTAGATATGATAGAGCCCAGTAGGCTCAGGAACCTGTACACCAGTTGATTGACAGTTGAGAGGCGGGACCAAAGAGCCAGAGCTCAACCCCCGCAAGCACAACTAGGTGAGTATATCAGTTGAAAAAAAGACATCCCACCTGAGAGGTGCAGGCCGGACATCCAGGTAGCAGACATACATCAAGCAACACAAGTTAAGCAAGACAGCCCTGTTGTATTTGGGTAACCAATCAGACACCCATGTAGGCAGGCGCCAGGCAACCACTCAGGTGTTGGTGGCACTTAACCTGGGTGAGGGCCAGGAGTGCCCTGGGGGGGGTGGGGGGGTGTCAGGTACCCCCCCCCCCCTCTAATATCAACACTGGTGACTGCACCAGTGACACCACACCGCCTCCGACACCCCCCCCCCTATGACACCCGCTCAACGCTGTCGTTGAGTTAAACAAACACGACGCCTAACACCTCCCCCCCCCCCCCCCCCCCCCCTCCACGAAAGAAACCGGCCTGGGCGAGTGATACTCCAACTTTTGACGCTCTTCATGCTGTTGTTTAATAAAAAAATAAAAAAAAAGTTCTGATGCACACATACGGGTGCACGCACTTCTCCCCCCCTCCCCCTCCCCCAGACTCCCCCCCTCCCCCACTCCCCCACCCTCCCCCTCCCCTGTAATTCTCGATTGCGAAAACAGCTATTTACTCTCTGAAAAGAAAATGTAGTGACACTCATCATTGGGGATCGGCAAGAAATGGAGGGCGCGGCGCGGCTGATGGGGTCCTAAGCGGACACCTCCACTACGGCACACCCAGCAGGCGATAAATAATTGAGATTCCGCCCTTAAGGTTATTTTTCTGGCGGTGACTTCATGCCCCCCCGCCTCTCGGGAAGGAAAAGTGAGCCGGGCGTCAAACAAAGCGTGCGTAAGTTTGCCCGCGTGGAGCTCTCTGTATTAAGTCGTAATCCCCAGATCTTAGCGAAAATGAGTTAGATCGGCTTGGGATTATCCGCTTGTTAGTCAAGGGAAAGAAAGTTGGAGGGGCGGGGGATGTGGGGGGTGGGGGGGGGGGGGAGGGTCCGGAGGGAGTGGGGGAGGATCCGGGGGGGGGGAGTGGGGGAGGAGACAAATGGAGTTGAGGAGGTTATCTTGGAGATGATTTCGGGGCTTAGTGTCCCCGCGGCCCGTTCCTCGACCAGGCCTCCTTTTTGTTACCCCCCCCCCCCAAGAAGCAGCTCGTAACAGCAGTCTAACTCCCAGGTACCTATTTACTGCTAGGTAACAGGGGCTTCAGGGTGAAAGGAACATTTTGCCCATTTGTCTCCCCCTCCAACGGGGATCGAACCCGAAACCTCAGGACTACGAATCCGAAGCGCTGTCCACCCAGGTGTCAGGCGAGGAGAGGAAGGGAGTGGCGAGGCAAGGAAAGGAGTGGACATAGTGGTGGAGGAACGGGTGACACCAAAGGGAAAGGGAGCCAGGGTGTTGTAGGGGGGATGAGCAGCAACAGAGATGAAAGAGAGAGGAACGAGAAAGTTCATGAGAGAGAATGAATGATTAAAATTACAAATAATACAAGAAGAAACAACAGTGCATATCAGCACTATATCAACGGTTAAGTATCCCCCGGAATACAGTACTAGGTTGTATAGCCAAGAGTCACAATAACGTGGCTAAAGTATGTTGACCAGACCACACACTAGAAGGTGAAGGGACGACGACGTTTCGGTCCGTCCTGGAACATTCTCAAGTCGATTGTGTTCTCACAATTCTCACAATGGACTTGAGAATGGTCCAGGACGGACCGAAACGTCGTCGTCCCTTCACCTTCACCAACACCTTCACCAACACCACCAACACCAACCAACACCAACACCAACACCTTCACCAACAGTACTGGGTTGTGTAGCCAACGTAAACGAGAACGCGGGCGGTGATCTTAGTGAACTTAGTCTTAATGATCATCTGGCTGTAAGGACACGTGAAGCTGTCTTAGTCTGGCGTGACCACCAGGCCGGGCCACGACCATTCTCACAACCTATTAAATGTATAGGCTGACCACAGCACTGACCACTTGGTACTGACGGAGAGCAATAGAAGTCAACACGCGGTCTGAGGGATGCAGAGAGGGGTGAAACCTGCCGGGGGCTACAGAGGGGAGATGAAGATTGCTATAGGTTGCAGAGGGGATGTATGGAGGTTGCAGTGAGGGGTGAGTCTGTCAGCGGCGGCAGAGGGAAGTCACACACACACACACACACACACACACACACACACACACACACACACACATGCGAGTATTGCACCCCATGAGACACACGGGGAAAGGCGACAGGTAGACAATATAACTCATGCTTACATACCACACATTCATTAAAGCTCAGACCCAAGGCGAGCCACACCATACTACACTACACTACACACCCATTCACACCTCCACACACACACACCCTACTCTCCCCTACACCATCCCCTTCCCCCTACCCACACACACACACACCAGTGTTGTGTTAGCAAGCCTCCACACCTGTTATCAAAGCGTGGGGGTGTATTGTTATCATAGTAACAGTGTTGGGATGACCCTCTCCTCCTCGTCCGACCTGTTATCTCTATAGTCTGCCAACAGTCATTACACTGGTTATCCTTTTGTTGCTATATATACACTTGTGTGTTTGTGTGTGTCCCCCTGTTGCACACATTACTGCCCTCACACCTACACATGTTTACACACAGCAATGATACTCACAGTTGTGGGACCCGGGACCTGAGACCCGGGACCTGAGACCCGGGCTCGGACCAGTGTCTCCCTCCAGCCCATTTTTACTCACAATTAATGCACAAGAAAATATTTTAAACGGTGTATTAATAAATGTATAATATAAGCCTGAAGAAATTAAATAATTATAGTTTAAATCTCTCACTTTATAGTTTTTTGTAATTTTCATGATAAGCAAATGTTTACACGATGAACTTGTACTCAAGTGCTGGCTGTGCCAGCTGGCAGGTGTACATGGGGGGAACAGGTGTGCCTGCTGGCAGGTGTACATGGGGGGAACAGCTGTGCCAGCTGGCAGGTGTACATGGGGGGAACAGGTGTGCCTGCTGGCAGGTGTACATGGGGGGAACAGGTGTGCCAGCTGGCAGGTGTACATGGGGGGAACAGGTGTGCCTGCTGGCAGGTGTACATGGGGGGAACAGCTGTGCCAGCTGGCAGGTGTACATGGGGGGAACAGGTGTGCCTGCTGGCAGGTGTACATGGGGGGAACAGGTGTGCCTGCTGGCAGGTGTACATGGGGGGAACAGGTGTGCCTGCTGGCAGGTGTACATGGGGGGAACAGCTGTGCCTGCTGGCAGGTGTACATGGGGGGGAACAGCTGTGCCTGCTGGCAGGTGTACATGGGGGGAACAGCTGTGCCAGCTGGCAGGTGTACATGGGGGGAACAGCTGTGCCAGCTGGCAGGTGTACATGGGGGGAACAGGTGTGCCTGCTGGCAGGTGTACATGGGGGGAACAGGTGTGCCTGCTGGCAGGTGTACATGGGGGGAACAGCTGTGCCTGCTGGCAGGTGTACATGGGGGGAACAGGTGTGCCTGCTGGCAGGTGTACATGGGGAACAGCTGTTCCTACATAAAAAAAATGGGACAGCAGAATGACACAGCTGCTTGTAATGATCCAAGTGTAATCGTCACTTTCCTAATGTTGTGTGACGTGTTTGTTCCGGCAGTCTCTCGCCTGATGGGGGGCTCGAACATGAACATGAACATGGGGAACATGACGTCACTCTCCACCTGCAGTATGGGGGACAACAAGGCCATGCAGTTCCCACTCTCTCAGCGGAGGAAGAGGCGGGTGCTGTTCACACAAGCACAGGTGAGTTGTCATCCCCCACCTCCTCAGTACCCCATGTCCCCCCCCCCACCCCTCTATCTCTCACATACCCACTCCACCTTCCCGCATGCCCATCCCACCCAACATGGGGACTCCAGTCCACCTCCACATACCCATTCCACCCAACATGGGGCCCCCCACTCCACCTCCACATTCTCTACATGATGATTGATAAAAATTAAGCCACCCAAGAGGTGGCACGGGCATGAATAACCCGTAATTTTCTACATGCCATCCTCACACTGACAATGAGTCATGTATACTTTTCTTGTATTTTAGCTGATATAGATATTATTGTTCTGGTCATTATGCCTGTATTGAGCGCACATGCTGCCATCACTATGTTGTGCTCTGTCTGTCGCCCCGCCCCGCCCCCCCCCCTGGTGATCACTCTTCCTACAGTTCCTACCTCTCCTCTCCTCTACTACCACTGCTTCAACTACCATTACAACTACCATTACTTCCACCACTCCTACAACTACCATTACTACCACCACTCCTACAACTACCACCACTCCTACAACTACCATTACTACCACCACTCCTACATCTACCACCACTCCTACAACAACCACCAGTACTAACGGTGGACCCGTGCCTCCACAGGTGTACGAGCTGGAGAGACGCTTCAAGCAGCAGAAGTACCTCAGTGCGCCCGAGATTGAGCAGCTGGCCGCCCTCATTCACCTCACGCCCACTCAGGTCAGTCCCGCGCCCGCCCCAACTCTGCCTCACGCCCACTCCCGGGGTCAGCCTCACGCCCACGCTAACAACCATCCTTCAAATGACCCTGTACTAACAACCACCCTACCACTGCCTCCTTGACCTGACAACCATCCTAACGACCATTAACATAATCACGTAATTACATTTGCTACCCGCACACTATAAACTACTTAAACAATCATAAATATACATAAAAAGAGAATAAGGAAAAAAAATAAATGGTTTGAATTTAGTTTTTGTGCCGTCTCAGGTAATGTTGGCATGTGCCCCCCTCACCCCCACCCCCAACCCTCGCTATAGTCAAATACTGACTTACGTACAGTTCAATATTTGACTTACGAGCTGAGCTGCGTTTGGGTAGCTTGCTGAGGTTGAGATCTCCGGCCTCATGTCACGGCCTGTCTCACCACGCCGCCAAACTCCTTGGAGGAAACCTCAACTTCAGAGTAGATTTAGATTCGTAGCTAATTTGAAGATAATTCAGGACTGTGGCACTAGTTAAACTTTCTGGTAGTCTCGGGTAGTTTCACCTGAGACTAACCATTTTCGATAAGAAGCCATAAATATAGAAACCCCTCGTGAGTTTCAAGGCAATACAAAAGAGTATGTTCACGCTATTGTCCAGAATCCAGAAGGAACGAAATAACCTGGGAAAACATCACTATGTATTCCTAGCGGGGAATACATGTTTACATAAATAATAAAAATACAATTACTAACAAAAAAATACAACTGGACCCCATGCTCCTAACATCTCTCACACAAAGACAACTTCAAAATATAGATTTTCTTTCCAAATACAAATCGATAATTCACTATAATTTGTTATTCTTCGTATATTACATAAAGCGCAAGATGCTTCCGGCCGCTGATGGTCGTACAAACTGCCATGACAAAAACATATAATAATCTCTGACATGTAGGGGGTGGGGGCTGTATACCCCCTGAGAGCGGGGACGGGGGGCTGTATACCCCCTGAGAGTGGAAACGGGGGGCTATATACCCCTTGAGAGTGGAGACGGGGGGCTGTATACCCCCTGAGAGTGGAGACGGGGGGCTGTATACCCCCTGAGAGTTGAGACGGGGGGCTGTATACCCCCTGAGAGTTGAGACGGGGGGCTGTATACCCCCTGAGAGTGGAGACGGGGGGCTGTATACCCCCTGAGAGTGGAGACGGGGGGCTGTATACCCCCTGAGAGTTGAGACGGGGGGCTGTATACCCCCTGAGAGTTGAGACGGGGGGCTGTATACCCCCTGAGAGTGGAGACGGGGGGCTGTATACCCCCTGAGAGTGGAGACGGGGGGCTGTATAACCCCTGAGAGTGGAGACGGGGGCTGTATACCCCCTAAGAGCGGGTATACGTTCTTGGTTGTTGAAGTGATCGCTCCCATTCACCCAGCAGTAAATGGGTGTCCGGTTGTTAACAACCGGTCTGCTGGGTGTGTTCCAGGGGGTGAACAGTAGGGTAAGACTCGCCAGGAGCTATGGGCAGGGGAAGGCTCACAAGTCGCTAACAGGGGGTCAGAAATCGTCTGTTCCTGTAATCATCCGAGTAAGCAAATATACCGAGTATACTTTAGTTCTAGACTTTAAAGTATACTTGGTGGTATAAGCAGATTTGATTGCCTTCAAACTCTGCAACAACAAACCAACAAGCAGACTGATAATTAGACAGAGATATATATAGACGGACCGAGATCGGTGAGGGAGGAGGCATATGTGGAGATTGGTGGGGGGTGCCAGGAAGAGGGAAGGGCAAAGGGGGATATAGAAAGGGGTGAGAGGAAATAGAGATGGGTTAGGGGGATATAGAAAGGAGTGAGGGGATACAGAGAGGGGTGAGAGGATAGAGGGGTGAGGGTGTAACAAATATTATTACCAGTTAAGAGACAATGGTCAGATGCCAATGGCACACTCTGGGGACCCTTTATTACAAATTATCCTCGCCCCTCGCCCCTCTCTCTCTCTCTCTCTCTCTCTCTCTCTCACTAACCATCGAGCTTTCTGTCTTAGCTCACCTGCCGCTATACTCCTTAAGAGCATGAAGGCGGAGTAGGTGTCGGGCTGTGAGGAAGAATTTAAGAAGTTTGAGGAAGTTTGTTTAGATTTAAGCATCGGGACGAAAGCATAGATGCCAGTTCGTGCGTGAGCGTGTGCGTGTGCGTGTGCGTGCGTGAATGTATAGCTCACGGGTGTGGCTGGATATGAGAGTGGGGTGAGAGGCGGGAAGGTGTAGACCAGCGGGTGTACACTACACCAGTACACCTCACCTCTCGTCATGCACACAGATCTACACAGTGTTACAGTACACTGTCATTCCCTTCTGCTTCCTTCCTCTCCAGGGACACACCGTTGTAACGCTGTTGACTTTGTTGCTACGCTCCAAGATCACTGTACCGTCCGCGTCTCTGTCTTATCTCCTGTCCCATCCCCGTCTCCCTATACCCTCCTCCCCCACCTTCAGCCACCACCAAACGACATCATCGCGCGGTTCACCACACCACCAGTTGTGTCCCCCCTCATCCCCCTCCCCTACTGTGTCAATTGTGTGCCATCCCTACACAACCTGACCCCGCTAACTACTCCCAGGGGCCCCCAGGCCGCCACCTCTCTTGTAACCACCATTGTCGCCATATATGCGTTCACCTCCACCACCACCACCACCATCACCCCTGTCACCACCATCACCACCACCATCACCACCACCGTCACC
>NC_091176.1:28686205-28751205 GCF_040958095.1 Procambarus clarkii
TGCGCAGGGAAACAAATGCGCAGGGAAACAAATACGCAGGGAAACAAATACGCAGGGAAACAAATACGCAGGGAAACAAATACGCAGGGAAACAAATACGCAGGGAAACAAATACGCAGATAAACAAATATGTAGTGTGTGTGTGTGTGTGTTTGTTTTACTTATACAATGCAACTATTTGTTATTGGCTAGCTTTAGTTTTTCTTTTATATTTTATTACATATAATATAAAAAATATTGACTTTACGTGTGTGTATTTACCTAATTGTACTCACCTAGTTGTGCTTGCCGGGGTTGAGCTCTGGCTCTTTGGTCCCGCCTCTCAACAGTCAATCAACAGGTAAACAGGTGTGTGTGTGTGTGTTTGTGTGTGTGTGTGTGTGTGTGTGTGTGTGTGTGTGTGTGTGTGTGTGTGTGTGTGTGTGTTGCATGCAATGTCTGACGTACTGACGGCCATGTTGCTTGCTGTGTTGCAGGGTCGCACGTGATCAGCGGCCTGAGCGGGTGTTCCTCGCCGATGATGACGGAGCCGGTGGTGGTGGGCGGGGTGCCGCCCTCGGCCGCCTGCCTCCCGCCCGTCTCCTCCATCGGCGGCGACTACGCCCGGATGACGCCGCCCACACACCACATGGTCACACCGCCCGCCACGCCCCACAACCCCCCCAATATGTGTTACTTCCCTCTGCAGGGCCGCACCTGGTGAACTCTTCCCTAGTGTTGCCCTAGTGCTGGCTTAGTGCTAGTGTTGCCCTAGTGCTGGCTTAGGGCTGGCCTAGTGTTAGCTAGTGTTGCTCTAGTACTAGCCTAGTGTTGCACTAGTGTTAGCTAGTGTTGCTCTAGTGCTGACCAGTGCTGCCCTAGTTCTGGCCTAATGCTACACTAGTGTTGTACTAGGGCGGCTTTAGTACCTCACTACCGCTAGTTGCAGCCAGTACCTCACCACTACCAATATTCCAAATACCACTAGTACCTGCAGGTTGCCAGAAGCACCAGCCTACTGCTGGTGTAAACATTGGCTGCCACTACCCCCATACCTGATGATTGTATGCCCAGTCCTTCCTCACTCTTTGACAACCTTGTCCTCAACCCCGTACATACACCTTGTTTATTTACACCACCTGTTCCTCATCACCACCTGCTCCTCATCACCACCTGCTCCTCATCACCACCTGCGCCTCATCACCACCTGCTCCTCATCGCCACCTGCTCCTCATCACTACCTGGGCCTCATCACCACCTGCTCCTCATCACCACCTGCGCCTCATCACCACCTGCTCCTCATCACCACCTGCTCCTCATCACTACCTGGGCCTCATCACCACCTGCTCCTCACCATCACCTGGACCTCATCACCACCTGCTCCTCATCACCACCTGCTCCTCATCATTACCTGGGCCTCATAACCACCTGGGCCTCATCACCACCTGGGCCTCATCACCACCTGCTCCTCATCACCACCTGCTCCTCATCACCACCTGGGCCTCATCACTACCTGCTCCTCATCATTACCTGGGCCTCATCACCACCTGGGCCTCATCACCACCTGCTCCTCATCACCACCTGCTCCTCACCATCACCTGGGCCTCATCATTACCTGGGCCGCATCACCACCTGCTCCTCATCATTACCTGGGCCTCATCACCACCTGGGCCTCATCACTACCTGCTCCTCATCACCACCTGGGCCTCATCACCACCTGGGCCTCATCACCTGCTCATCACCATCTGCTCCTCATCACCACCTGCTCCTCATCATCACCTGGGCCTCATCACCACCTGCTCCTCATCACCACCTGCTCCTCATCACCACCTGCTCCTCACCACCTGGGCCTCCTCACCACCTGGGCCTCATCGCCACCTGCTCCTCATCACCTCCTGGGATTCATCACCACTTGGGCCTCATCACCACCTGGGCCTCATCACCACCTGGGCTTCATCGCCACCTGGGCTCCAATACTCTACCTACTAATTACTCCATATTTACCAAAAAATAGTGATCGTTGCCCTCTTGTCTGTTAAGTCTCCACACCAGCACCACCACACCCGTACCCTCTATTCCCCCCATCTCATCTTTGTCCCTCTCTCCTCCCTCACCGCCCCCTCACTCACTCTCCATCAGTACAAGACCTCATAAATTGTGCCTCGAACAACGAACAACACTCTTTCAAAGCACCACATCCTCTCAAAATCTAGGTCGAAGTTGTGTCGTGCGGCCCAAGAACCTGTGAATACCACCCATCCCCTCCCCCCAACCCCCTTGTTCCACAAGTAACGGGGAGAACTGTTCGGCACCAGCAGCCAGCACCAGCAGCCAGCAGCCAGTACCAGCAGCCAGTACCAGCAGCCAGCAGCCAGCAGCAGGCACCAGCAGCCAGCAGCCAGTACCAGCAGCCAGTACCAGCAGCCAGTACCAGCAGCCAGCAGCCAGCAGCAGGCACCAGCAGCCAGTACCAGCAGCCAGTACCAGCAGCCAGTACCAGCAGCCAGTACCAGCAGCCAGCAGCAGGCACCAGCAGCCAGTACCAGCAGCCAGTACCAGCAGCCAGTACCAGCAGCCAGTACTAGCAGCCAGTACCAGCAGCCAGCAGCCTGCACCAGCAGCCAGCACCAGCAGCCAGTACCTCCTCACCAACGCTGGGAGCCCCGACACGCAGCACCCGCGGAGCCCAGGAGCGGCCTTACGGCGACCAACTCGTCGCTCACAACCGAAGTCGACACAACGAAGATATACCCACCCCGGCCTATCACCCCTCCTGGCGTTGTCAGAATACTCGCCGGGCCGGCCAGGGTAGTGTGGTTACTCCCCAGGCCGGCCAGGGTAGTGTGGTCACACCCCAGGCCGGCCAGGGTAGTAGACCATATCCCTGGAGGGAATCCAGCACATCCCTGCGAGGGCGGAAGACACCTAGTGTTACTGTGCACATCTCTCCGGCCTCAACACCCATGAATTTATGTGACTTTTGTTATATTGGTCAATCTTTCTATTATTTTATATATCAATACCGCACTGTGATGCAGTATTGATATATAAAATAATGAGAGAGAGAGACAATGTTTATAATTGGAAGGTATATGACTGTCACAGACGTTGGCTCATAGCGTGTGATTTTTTCTCACATACAAAATTACTTAACTTACTCAACTAGGCTTAAATCTCATTAAACAGGTCTTTAGATTATTAATATACAACTAAACAGGAAGTGGAGTTAGGCCTTACTGACGTCCCACGCGTCTACCAATCACGAGCACGCATATATCACCTCTGGTCGAAGTACATATTAATGTGTACATATATATATATATATATATATATATATATATATATATATATATATATATATATATATATATATATATATATATATATATATATATATATATATATATATATATATATATGTACGTCTAGAATAATCGTTCCTATGGACAATGAGGTTGTTGGAACGCCTCAAGGAGCAGCGTGGGACTAGCCTTGTCTGAGGCTCCAGTTGCCGGGAGTCCTGCTGCGAGGGAAGCCCTACGAGAAGGGTCTCACTGGGAAGGGGGTCAGGTGGGGAATGGAAATCACACACGGAAGAGATACGTCCCACAACGAAGAAAGTCCCATGGAAACAGGAGTCTTACTGCGGGGGGGGGGGGGAAGGGTTCTACCACACGCCGGCGGTGACCATGGGAGGAGAGGTAGACGCTCATGTTGATCTCTCTTCTCCCATGGTCCCACACCCCGGCGTAACGCAATGCCTTATGCCAGCGTCACTGTCACCTGTCGGGTTGACAGTTGTCATATTTCTACCATGTTATAAGTGTGAGACGAAGCAGTATCGCCTATGGTCCTTTCCCGATTGAGACGTTCCCTTTCACCGGAGACGCTCCTTCCCGACCGAGACGTTCGTTGCAAATGGTTGCAGGGATGCTCGAGGAGTGAAGTTTCCTATAGCAATAGAGATGCTCAGGGTCGATGTTTCAGTGTTCACACGTCCCGCTGGTGACCAGGTCCGGGACGCCCATTCTAACTGTCGGCGTTCGCGTCGCTGTTGTAAATATCACGTATCATATCCCCCCCTTCCCTGACTTGCTTTCCTGCGCCAGCTGGCGGGAGAGGGAGGAGTTAGCACTGACCTTCCTACCTTGGCTGTACGCTAACGCGCGCGGATGCGCACAAATTCAAGCAACAAATCATAACATTGCCACACAAATGCGCACTGTGCTCTCGTGTGTGTTTTCATGCATGCATAGTCGCTGATCATACGACTCTAGACCAAACATGTTCTTGCGCAATGTGAAGAGCGCTCAGGAGTTCGCTAGTCCCTCAGGAAGACTTCGCTAGCCCCTCGTGCTGACTTTCTCGCCTCGCTGGCTCAATGTACGTTTACCTTCTCTTTTGAGACGACAGGAAATAGTTTCACTTTTAATATTTAGAAGAGATTCACTTTAAAAATACATTTCATATGCTAATATTAGGGATTTTGTATAATTAATATTTGGGGAATTCTGTACCTATTAAACCCAAACTGCAAAGAATTAAAAAAAAATAAAAAAAGACACTAAATTGCACTTCATCACCTCCAGTCGCTGGTGCTGGGGGTATACTTCATGTCATACCTTATGCTCAAACGCAGATGATAATCAAAAAATGTCCGGAGAATTACGTCTGGGCGAGCAGACGCGAGGTTGTGTTCAGTGTGGCCGACCCTTCGTACCGATAGAGTACAGAGATAGAGGTTTCTGTTGGTCGTGCCTGGCCAACAGAAACTGGCCTGATAGAGGTCTCTGCTGGCCACGACCTGCTGGTCGTGCCTGGCTGACACCTGCTGGTCGTGCCAGGTTGATCAGCCACACTTGGTGGTCGTGCCGGGCAGCCGACACGAGTCCTAAGTGTTCTATACTAGACAAAGAGACGACTTGACGAGGAAATGCGCAGGAAACCATGCGTTTTAGACGGTCAAGATATACCGTTATTAACTTGTTTATGATTTAAATCGTCGATTTTCCTCTGTGCCGAGAGCTGTGAGCGAAACACATACTGTTATGTGTCACATTGTCCTCATAAGTGGTGATTCTTGTGGACACGGGGTGACTCGACCGAGTCGACGCGGCAGTCGCGAAACCTGCTTCGCTCCCGAGTCCACGACGGTTGTGTACATGTATGCTCGCTGTCGTAATAGCGGCGTGCGACGTCTGGCGAAGGTTCGCTTGGTGAATGCCCGAAGAATCCTCTGTCATGCTTCAACTGCCGTGTTAGCTGCCTTCGATTTCTGACCAGCCTTTTACTCCACTTTGATCTGTTCCTCCCCAGCCTCCCGTCCCACCCCAGCCTTCCGTCCCTCCCCAGCCTCCCGTCCCACCCCAGCCTCCCGTCCCACCCCAGCCTCGTGGACTCTGGAGCAGCAGATTAGGTTACTGTATCATGACAAAATAACCTAGGTTCTTAATTTATTCAATTCCTTAACTACACTTATATAAGGGTAAGAAATTGTTAAAGGGACTTAATTGTTCCTCCGTAGCGCTGCTGTTTCCGGTGTATGTGTTTATGTATATATATTATATATATTATATTATATTATATATATATATATATTATATATATATACACACATACACAGAAGAGGAGGCAGCATAGTGCTGGTATAGTGCCAAAGTGAGTGTTACTGTACATATAGTGTAGCAAATGTATAAAAATGTACAAACTATTGTACTATGGGCACATTACTTCACTTTTTATCCATTAACCTAAAGTTATGCACACGACGCCTAAGTCTATAGGATATACTCATTAAGAGTGTGAATTGCAGTATTAGCGGTCGTGAGGACGGCTTTATGAACCACTAACACAAGGACTGTGATTGACTTTTGTTATTCTTGTCCAACAGAGCCAAACTGTTTTCTCGACTCGTTTTTTTCTTTGTGTTGTAGTTGTAAATGATCTTTTAGCAAGTATATCTTGTATAAATATATATGCAGTTATAAGAATGACGAAATATTGTTAGACAAAAAAGTACTCATTACATTGAATCTAAAAACACCAGCAAGTCTTTCACAGAGTTTTGTAGCCCCTTCACCGCAGGGGCCCTCGATGACGGGTCCCCTGCAAGCGTCCTTTGCTGTAAGACATAACCTATCACGGGTCCTAGTCACTCGCCCTGTTGGCCAACACGCCTCCCCCTCAACCCTCCCCCCCCCCCCTACTTGTTACCCACCAGTCACAACTCTCCTTTGCTCGTTATCAACCAATCAAAATGTGTCTCGTCATAAAGGCATGAAAACTGGTCGTATACGAGGGTGAAACCTTAGAGCAAAGGACCCCCAGAGGTGACAGGCTATGAAGAATCTATGCACGGGTTTGATCCCGTAGGCTATACTCCCAAGGTGTGGTCACACCCTGAGGCTGGTCACAACCTGGAATAGGCAACACTGAGGATGATAACACCCTTGAACTAACGCCTATGAGCTGAGCATGCACCAGTAACACCCTAGGACTGGCTGGCCACACATTAGGCCGTTCATATCCTTGGACCAGACTTGCACACAAGACGGGTACATCCTGGAGGTTACCAACTCACTGGCTTGGCAAAAGCATGATCATATCACACTCTGTATTAGACCACACCCTGGGAGTGACCACACCCTGGGCGTGAAACACCCTGGGAGTCCCTATACCTTAAGCGTTACTAATAGGCTACAGCAGCAGTGGCAGTATTCTTGAGTTGGCCACATGCTGGGAGAGGCCACACTGGCCACATCTTACCGTTGGCCAGGTCCTTGGCGTTACCAAGCTAAGGATGGCCGGGTACAGCCCAGTGAGTAAACGATTCTTGCATCCTTTGTCTGTTCTAGAACGAAGTGTAAAGGTTCCCTATCTTTATAGAGATTAGACAGTTTTTGAATAAATCAATCAATGCAATCTCTAATGATTTTTCTTTACCTTTGAGCACTGTTATGCATGACTAGTGAACCACCATTACCTGGAGAATGACATTATGACAACAATACTTTGACCAATATTTTCCTGTATCAATTGATCCTATGAAAACAGGAAATAATTACAATTATCATTATTAATAGATTAAAAAACTCCCTAAATAAAAACAGATCACATTTCTTAATTACATTTCAGAATGACAAAATCTGACTAAAGTGTAATTTATTAACAGTTGGTAAAGCCTATGGAAATTGTTAACTGAAGTACGAAGTGTAAACTGACACACGAGGTGTAAATTGAAGCACGAGGTGTAAACTGACGCACGAGGTGTAAACTGAAGCACGGGGTGCAAACTGAAGCACGAAGTGTAAACTGACGCACGAGGTGTAAACTGAAGCACGAGGTGTAAACTGAAGCACAAGGTGTAAACTGAAGCACGGGGTGCAAACTGACGCACGAGGTGTAAACTGAAGCACGAGGTGTAAACTGACGCACGGAGTGTAAACTGACGCACGGGGTGTAAACTGAAGCACGAGGTGTAAACTGACGCACGAGGTGTAAACTGACGCACGATGTGTAAACTAACGCACGAGGTACAAACTGAAGCACGGGGTGCAAACTGAAGCACGAGGTACAAACTGAAGCACGGGGTGCAAACTGAAGCACGGGGTGCAAACTGAAGCACGGGTTGCAAAGTGAAGCACGGGGTGCAAACTGAAGCACGGGGTTGCAAACTGAAGCACGGGGTGCAAAGTGAAGCACGGGTTGCAAACTGAAGCACGGGGTGCAAACTGAAGCACGGGGTGTAAACTGAAGCACGGGGTGCAAACTGAAGCACGGGGTGCAAACTGAAGCACGGGGTGCAAACTGAAGCACGGGGTGCAAACTGAAGCACGGGGTGCAAACTGAAGCACGGGGTGCAAACTGAAGCACGGGGTGCAAAGTGAAGCACGAGGTACAAAGTGAAGCACCTTCCTGCTCCATGGGAGATCACACCTTTGCCACTCAAGAAGCTATATATATACATATATATAATATATATATTATATATATATATATACATATATATAATATATATATATATATATATATATATATATAATATATGATTTTATTGCAATGCTACAGTTTACAGAAAATACACACTTATATAACAATTTACCAATCAGTGTTCGAAGACCTCGTCCAGTTCCTGGGGGGTCGGGTGCGTACCCAAGATACAGCACGCATTTCCCCTCTGAACAGCGACACTGAGGCGCTGGAACATGAAGCTGGCCGCTCTTGGGTCTCTAGTCTTCCCAATGAGTTCCTCGCCCAGCTCCTTCAAGAACTTAAGTGCACATTTACCCCAGGCGGTGAGTCAGTTACACAGTTATTAATTACACTCCAAAGTGAAGCACGAGTATTAATTAAACTCCGAGTGAAGCATGTATAATATATATATATATATATATATATATATATATATATATATATATATATATATATATATATATATATATATATATATATCCACATATGTCGTACCTAGTAGCCAGAAGGCACTTCTCGGCCTACTATCCAAGGTCTGATTTGCCTAATAGGCCGAGTGATTTTCTTTATTTTCAATAAATTATTTCCTTTTGGTTTATTTTAAATATTATTATTATATTATATTAAGAATATAAATTATTGATTTAGTTATGTTAGTTTAGGTTAGGTTAAGATAGGTTAGGTTAGGTAGGGTTGGTTAGGTTCGGTCATTTATCAACGTTAGTTTTAACTCAAATTTAAAAAAAATTAGCTCGTACATAATGAAATGAATAGCTTTATCTTTTCATAAGAAAAAAATTTGAAAAATTTTGAAATTCTGGAAAACTTGACTCGTATTAAAATATTGGGACTGCACGAGGTACCTGAAGATGAAAAAGTGGAGCACCTCCTGCCACCCTGGCAAACAGTACCTTCTGGCATCCTGACGCCACAAACGCCACCAATAAACTAGCCACACGTGACCCTCTTGCTCAGCTTGCTGCTAAATGAAGCACCATAGAACACATGCACAATATACAAACTAAAAACCACATATCAGACCATATAGCTACAGGGAGGGCTGGAATGTGTTGTTGTTCATCAGCCCGGTGGAAGCACAAATGAAACGAATCTAAACGTCAGTAACTGGGCATCGACCTTACAGGTTGAACTGGAAGCTACACTGGTAGTACTCAAATGGTTAAAAATACTGCAGTTGACAGCGTAATAATTTTTAGACTCCATTTCCTCACTAGTAGCATTAACTTGCTTATAACCAAACAGTAACGTGACGGATGCCAAAGCCAGACACAAATATATAAACATAGTTAATGAAGGGGTCGCAGTCCAAATGCTACTCTCACGCTGGGCTGGAGGAACATGATAAAGATGATGCCCTTGCTAAGCTTATAGTAAATAAAGACAATGTTAAAGTAATGGGCTATCAAATATAACCCTTAAAAGTCTCATAAAGCGAGAACTCTTAGTGAATTTAAAGAAAGTAAAATATTGCAAACAGGAACAATCATATCCATTATTTATCACAATTAGATGTTACGAACAGACCAAATGTATGATGCAAGTAACACAGACGGCAGACTAACAGACACTGTCACAGCTTGAATACCACTTGACTCAGCCCGTCCTCCAAAAATGGGGTGGTAAATGTAAGGAGGCAAATAAGTGCAATTATGTACTATTCATAGCAGTTAGTAATTGTACTTATTTTCACTCAGTATTAAATCGTACTGTCAAATATATTGTGAATATTTGAGTTTACCCAGAAAACTGAATAGAAAACCACAACCTCACCTAACCGTTTTAGTTTTTGAAGATAATAATTTTATTGCTTCTTAATTACAATTAGTACTTAACCTATAGCTATATTGATATTACAGTTTTATAAAACTAATAAAACAAAACTAAAATATATCAATAAATTGTAAAGTAACTCAGGATATTTTAAAATTTTGTATAAAATCTATATTGTTTAATAAATCTGAAAACAAAACTCCTGATATTTAAAACTTGTGTATTGCAAATCGAAGTTGAAAACGTCATCCTAAAATTCTGAGTGTCTTAACAGAAAACGAGAAAAATTAAATCGGGGGAGGGAGTTGGGTCAATGTAACAGCCCCATAAGTGCAATTATGCACTGCTTATGACAGTAAGAAAGTGTACTTATTACACTTAGTATTAAATCGTACTGTCAATTCGGAGGATGGGTTGCTTGACTACAGGTACCTCTGGCAGTGCGGCTTGTATTATCTAGTTGAAGTAAAGCGTTACGTGTGTGGACAAAGACAGGGACACACGCTAGAGCATTACATCCTAGACCGGGAAGAAACCGAGCCATTTAGAAATAATTCTAAACTCACGCTGCTTGAAATGGCTAACCAACTGGTGTGTTGATGGGCTTAAGGCTTACCAACCTTTGGAGGGTTGTTTAGGCCACCACAAGAGGTTACTGACCAACCAACAAGTATACTTTAGTCCTGAACGTAGTCCAAGACTAAAGTAAATTCTCCACGTATATACACCAAGTGGGTTACACCTCTCGATGTATATTACGCCTTGTCGCAAAATTATGTGAAATCCTTGCACTGTGTCCATGCTATGTCGCTACTAGTAAATAAAAGACATATGTGAGACTAGTAAGTAGGTTGTGTAGTGTGAAGACTAATAATAATAAACAGCAGTTATTCTATGATCCTGTAATAACACTTATTGAAGTGATTATATGTATTAACAAAACACCTCACTTCAGTGTACAATTATTTATTGCAAGTACATACGTATTGTAAATTAAAAAATGTTCTTAACTAGATATCATTATAATTATAAGGTGTGCAGCTGTCATTGTAATGTAATACTCTCCGCTGAGGTCTCATTAAGACCTTTGTGCCCAATGTAATATTTTTTGGCGCTACGGCATAGAGTATGGGGTGCACAATAAACTCGCCGCCAGCAGCGTCAACAATCAAATCCTCACTGTGCCAGCCCCTCAAGCTGGGGACTTCCTTTACACTGTCCCTAATTCCTCTTTAGGCACCCGCCAGGACCATCGCGCCTTAATGGTACGTTGTCCAGCGTCTTGCCGCCCCTGACTCCTCCGGACACCATCGGTATATCTATGGCGACGCATCTACAGACCAATGTGGCAGTCATGGTCTCATCTGTCGCGTCAGAGGGAAAGATCGCTAGTCATGAGGCAGTCATTGACATCATCAAGAGAAGTTTGGCTGGAGCTGGGTGTCCAGCACAAAGAGAACCTCAAATGTGTAGACCTGACAACAGTCACACGTGCACAGGAACACTGGAGGTATGGTAAAAAGGTTGTGTGGGACTACACGTGGGCATCGACATTGGCTGATACCTATCTACGGTACAGGGTAAACTGTTGACGGTGGGGCTGCCACCTTCAGGCAGACCCAGGAATCTATTAAGTACAGGGACTTACGACGCTGATACAGATTTGTGCCAATAGGCTCCGAGACCCTCGACGCCTTGGGTAAATGTGCATTTAAGATTCCGAGGGAGGTGGAGAGAACTCATTAAGCAAACCAGAGACCCAGAAGTTTCCTGTTTTAGCGCCCCAACTTGTCGCGATTCCGAGAGGAAATGCCTGCTGTATCTTGGGCACTCACCCCACCTTCACAGAGCTGGACGTGGTTTCTGAACAATGTCAGTCATATGTGAGTGTATTCTGTATGCTGTAGCACAATGTAATAAATTAGATAATGTATAAAATAATAATAAAAAATAACGGTGGTAGGGGAAATTCTCAAAAAGTATTAAGGGAGAATCTGGAAGATATATCTGAATGCCTTTTATTCTCTTCTCCGAGGCACAAACACACACATACAAACACAAACGCGCGCGTGGACGCGCACACACACACACACACACACACATAATCTGTTTAGATATCAAGTTAATCTAATGGTGTGAATCATTTGCGTGAATAAAGAGTGAGCTCGAGTTCTGATGTTTACATGTTTGTTCCACCTGGGTGTTTACTGTCAACATTACATGGAATGTTGTAAATCCTAATTCAATTACCAGGTGAATAATTAATTATTCGATTTATTTATGATAATTTTCAAGAAGCGTAAATACGACAGTGACACACTGTTAGGGACCTTAGGACCTTCTATTAGGGTTGTCTACACTGGTAATACAAACATGTTCTTAGCTACGTGTTCTTATGCACATGATGAGTCACAATAACATGGCTGAACAATAACGTACGTGTTCTTGTTCTGTTCCAAGCACCCGGGAAACTATTCTTTCCCACCATTAGAAAACTTGTTCCATTAATAATGCAGGATATTTTGAGCTGAGGGCCACTTTGTGAGCCACAAACCAACTCGTCCTCTCGCGTTATCACAACGGACAGAAAATGATGTATTAAACTGCCTGAACCGAACAGAACCGAGGACCCAAGAATAGAAAACGGGAATTTTTGCGACCCGCCATGATTTATAGTACAGCGTATTTTGTCCCGTGGGGGGGAAAGGAGGAATTATTTTGACGTCAAAATGCGATGTATCATTCAAGAGGCGAAGTTCAGGTCACAACCACCATCGCGCGTGTCCTATACCTGTAAGGAAGGAAGGAATTTATCAGGGGAAAGCGCCAAGCCATTACGACTAAATAGCACTTGGAAGAGGCCAGGATAAGGACTTGGGATGAGACGGGGAAGAAGGACCACTTGGACGGTCGGGGATTGAACGCCGACCTGCATGAAGCGAGACCGTCGCTCTACCGTCCAGCCCAAGTGGTTGCTATAGCTGTAAACAGAAAACAAAAATATTAGCACTGAAGAAAACACAGAACATTTTGCTCTGCTTTGACGGGAGTAGCAAACACGCAGTAATGACTCCTCGGTCAATGTAACATGTTCAGAAAACTTGACAAATATGACGTCACTTAAAGAGGAATACATATGTCTTCAGTTACCACGACGACATTTCATCATTTATTTCATATGAATACACGTCCAGATTTTATTATTAAGCCAAAAAAAATAATATTTATATCAGATGTTATTAGGGAGTTCTATTTAGGAGTTTAGTTTCTTAACATTAAAGAGAGAGAGAGAGAGAGAGAGAGAGAGAGAGAGAGAGAGAGACAGACAGAGAGACAGAGAGAGAGAGAGAGAGAGAGAGAGAGAGAGAGAGAGAGAGAGAGAGAGAGAGAGAGAGAGAGAGAGAGAGAGAGACAGAGACAGAGAGAGAGAGACAGACAGAGAGACAGAGAGAGAGAGACAGAGAGAGAGAGACAGAGAGAGAGAGAGAGAGAGAGAGAGAGAGAGACAGAGAGACAGAGAGACAGAGAGACAGAGAGACAGAGAGACAGAGAGAGAGAGAGAGAGAGAGAGAGAGAGAGAGAGAGAGAGAGAGAGAGAGAGAGAGAGAGAGAGAGAGAGAGAGAGAGAGAGAGAGAGAGAGAGAGAGGAGCCTGAGAAGGAAGGATGGCAGAAGACTCCCTAGTCTCATCACCGTCACAACTAATCACTGCTCTACAGCCGTCAATCTTTATATTCACGTGGGTTTAATATTAAGAGCGGCCGTCAGAGGCAACCCCCGGACTCCAATTACATCCAGCGGGCAGGTATTATATAGCCAGGACACTACCCCACGATAAAAACAAATATAACTCGATAAAACAGCCAATATTACCTCGGCGGTCGATTGTCGGAATCACGCGTGTAAGAGCTATCTGGACGGATCTTTGAAAGAAACGAGGCAATATATTCATTAGTGATGGAGGAAGACGGGCCAGGGGAGGCCGGCCACTGGTCGTACACCTATGAGAACACTGTATGGCGGCTCCTCCCACTCCGCCGCTCTCATTATGCTCTCCGGTTACATCCTACTGGCTCAGGCTCTTGCCAGCTGACTCTGGCTCTTGCCACCTGACTCTGGCTCTTGCCACCTGACTCTGGCTCTTGCCACCTGACTCTGGCTCTTGCCACCTGACTCTGGCTCTTGCCACCTGACTGATGCTGGTACCCTTTAATGTCTTCACTTTATTTTACCTTTCCTCTCAGTCACTGTCTCCATCTGTGTACTTCCTTCCCTCTACCCTTCCTTCCCTCTACCCTTCCTCCCCTCTGCCCTTCCTTCCCTCTACCCTTCCTCCCCTCTGCCCTTCCTTCCCTCTACCCTTCCTCCCCTCTGCCCTTCCTTCCCTCTGCCCTTCCTTCCCTCTACCCTTCCTCCCCTCTACCCTTCCTCCCCTCTGCCCTTCCTTCCCTCTACCCTTCCTCCCCTCTGCCCTTCCTTCCCTCTACCCTTCCTTCGTTTTCACACCCATTGCGTCCCTCACATCTCTCTCCACTCTTCCCTCATGTCCTCCTTTCTCTCTTTTCCGTCTTTTCTTTTCCCGTGTTTACCCTTTTATTCCAGTCACTTTATGCCTCTTACTCTTCTAATTCATTCTGTAGGGGACAGGCAGCCTGCGAGTATATAAATATATACTTTAGGCTTATATCGAGGTCCTACAAGGTCAAACTGTTAACCCTTCCTAGGATGCAACCCCACAACAGTTGACTAACTACCGGGGTAAATAGGTACGGGAAGTAAATTTAAAAAATATATTTTAAAATAAAAATTAAAATTAAATAAATTAAAAATAAATTTTAAAATAAAAATTAAAATTAAATAAATTAAAAAAATAAATTTAAAAAAATAGGAAGTAAATTTCCTCTCAGTCACTGTCTCCATCTGTGTACTTCCTTCCCTCTACCCTTCCTTCTGTATTTACTGCTAGGTGAAAAGAGGCAGTAGGTGAAAAGGAACCTGCCCAACCATTTATGTTCCACTCGGGATTCAAACCCGGGATTGCCGACTGTGAGTCGAGAACTAACCCAACTGTACTACTCTCCTAACTCCGCCTACCAACTTCCTTCCCTTTTCCATCCCACCCGCCATTCTTCCCTCCCTCCCCTCTCTCCCGCGGCGTTGCCCTCTCCATTATTACTTCGTTGGGATATTTGTATTCAGCAACAATTTCCTCCAATTTTCCGCTAAGTTAGCAATGACGTCACGGCCTAGCGCTTCCTCAAGTGGCCAGGGATGGCAGAGTCTGGGGTGAGGGAAGGTAAGGGTAGGGGAGATGGGCAGGGGAAGGGGCAGGGGGTGCAGGGGTGGGTTGGGCAGGGGGCCGGGGTTGATCTGAAGGGTTCGAATGATGCTCTGGGAGGCTGGAGTGGTTCCTGGGACGCCAAAATCATATCTTGATATTTTAGCGAGATTCCTGGGATGATTTTATTGAAGTCTTGGAATATTCCTAGATGCTTGGAATATTCCTAGATGCTCGGAATATTCCTAGATGCAACTCACCGCAAGGTACACTCATCACCAAAGAGGCCTATACATCAACCCAAAATACACTTGAACAAATCCACCAGGGCCGTGACGAAGGTTCGAACCTACGTCCGAGAAGCGTAACAAAGTACACTTCTTCTAAAGGTAAACCACCCGAGGGTACACTCACTCCCAAGCAACATTCACCCTTCAAGACAAACCCACCGCAATGAAGATCCCCCCCAAGAACTCCAAGGTAAACTCATCCCCCCACACACTCTAGGCACGCCCATCCCAAGGTACACTCGCTTCGAATGTAAACCCACCCCAAGGTATACTCACCCAAACGATACTATTCCCAAGGTATCGTACACCAGCCTCAAGGCAAACTTACCCAAACGTGCCAAACAAGCTACTTATGGTATAGAGAGTAGACTCGTGACCACACATATACGTTCATATATGTAGTCGAACATCCGAGCACAGTGAAAGATGCTCCACACCTGCACGATCACCATCGAGAGTCACTATGAACCACCGAGCACAGTGAAAGATGCTCCACACCTGCACGATCACCATCGAGAGTCACTATGAACCACCGAGCACAGTGAAAGATGCTCCACACCTGCACGATCACCATCGAGAGTCACTATGAACCACCGAGCACAGTGAAAGATGCTCCACACCTGCACGATCACCATCGAGAGTCACTATGAACCATTGCACTACAACAATTATTAAGTCAACAAATATAAAACGAATAGTGACCTTCACTATTAATGAACTGATAAGTACGAAGCTCCTTCCGTCACCTTCCTACCACGTCCCCGGAAGGGTGGCCAGCAGGGCATAGTGTGGCCAGCAGGGCATAGTGTGGCCAGCAGGGCATAGTGTGGCCAGCAGGGCATAGTGTGGCCAGCAGGGCATAGTGTGGCCAGCATGGCGTAGTGTGGCCAGCATGGCGTAGTGTGGCCAGCATGGCGTAGTGTGGCCAGCATGGCGTAGTGTGGCCAGCATGGCGTAGTGTGGCCAGCATGGCGTAGTGTGGCCAGCAGGGCATAGTGTGGCCAGCAGGACACAGTGTGGCCAGCATGGCGTAGTGTGGCCAGCATGGCGTAGTGTGGCCAGCAGGGCATAGTGTGGCCAGCATGGCGTAGTATGGCCAACAGGGCATAGTGTGGCCAGCAGGACATAGTGTGGCCAGCAGGACATAGTGTGGCCAGCAGGACATGTTGCCTCAATAATCACAATGCTGTGTTAGCCTTGGGCGGAGGAGCGGGCGACGGCGTGATCTGGCCCGGATTAAGGACCTGCGCTGCCACAAATAACGAGTCGGGAAGACTAAACACAGCTTGTAAACAGAGCCCCGAACGCCGACCCGACCTGGCGGCCTGGTGCCGTGGCTGGCACTCCGCCACGCAGGGCTGGTGCCCTCTCTGGCAAATATTATGTGTGTGTTGTCACACATTCTCTCTGTTTTCATTACCAACATGAACATATATCGCTTGGAGGGACAGTGCCAGCCTGGCCACCAGCAGGGACAGTGCCAGCCTGGCCACCAGCAGGGACAGTGCCAGCCTGGCCACCAGCAGGGACAGTGCCAGCCTGGCCACCAGGAGGGACAGTGCCAGCCTGGCCACCAGCAGGGACAGTGCCAGCCTGGCCACCAGCAGGGACAGTGCCAGCCTGGCCACCAGGAGGGCCCAGGAGTAAGCATAAGAACATAGAGAAGTGTAAAAGCAGCGGGTATAATTCCTGAGAGTTGGATCCTCAGAGCTACACCTCGCTCTCCTTAGACACTAATGTATACACAGTGGCGTAAAGAGGAAGCGTGGGAGCATGGGACTGTGGGATCATGGGACTGTGGGAGCATGGGACTGTGGGACTGAGAAAGGAAGTAAGAGTGGGAAAGAGTGAGTTTTTGAGGGTGGAACAGAGAGGGAGAGAGGACTGGACAGCAAGAAGAGACGTGGTGAGGGAGAGAAGGGAAAGAGAAGGGAGAGGTAAAAGCGAAGGAGAAGTGAGGCAGTGAGGGAAGAGAGAAGAGTGAGAGGAGCGTCCAGGAGCGTGTGTCACGCTCCACATACCCCGTCATGGAGCGCCGGCCCCCGCATATATAATAACATTAATAACAGCAACAACCTCCAGGTATATTGTGGCTCTCAGGCACCGGCGCCCCCTCGCCCGTCACCACCAGCTCCAGCCTCCACCTCCCACCACCACACTCTACTCACTCTACACTCTCAACACACTCTTCTCTAGAAACACACACACACACACACCTGAAGAAACACATAAGGAAACTGGAAAAGGTTTAGACGTTTGCGACGAGGCTCGTCCCAGAGTTACGAGGGATGGGATATGAAGAGCGCCTTAAGGAACCGAACCTTACGACTCTAGAAAAAAGAAGGGAGAAGGGGGATATGATAGGAAAGTTTAAAATACTCAGGGGAATTGACAAAATGGAAATATATGAAATGTTTTACAGAACGAGGGAACATGGGTGGAAGCTGGAAACTCAGATGAGTCACAGAGATGTTAAGAAGTTTTCTTTTAGCGTGAGAGTAGTGGATTTTTTCGATTTTTCTGATGTCCTCCAGGATGGAGTCTTGGGAACCAGCTAGGGTACCATCATCCAAGAACCAGATGTTAAGCTCGCTGGACAGGACCTATGTGACTTGTATGATAACTAAGCAGAAAAACAGAGGAGCAAGGGGGTCACCCTGTTGGACTCCTTCTAGCGAGTCTATTTCATATTCGCCAAAAAGTAGCTTTAGATCCATACTGTAGCATGAATGTACAAAAGGGTAGAGGGAAGGGAAATGACTAATATATATATATATTATATATATATATATATATATATATATATATATATATATATATATATATATATATATATATATATATATAATTATATATATATATATATATATATATATATATATATATATATATATATATATATATATATATATATATATATATATATATATACACACACACACACACACACAATGATTTACAGCACTACTTTCGACTCCGGTTAGAAGGTCGAGGGGTTGCCCTACCCATAGCGCATGATAAGCCTTAGCCAACAGTTTCCCCTGGAATAGGATCCGCCAATCGCTTAACCACATAACCAATCGCTGCAGGACTCGACTCCTGACCAAATCCCTGGCGAGTGTGTTACCACTACGCTATATAGTCCCTATCTAGTGAACACTACACGTCAGGGAGAGCGCCTCGGAGCCAATGGAGACGTGGAGGGAAGGCCCCAGCGCTCCACGAGGACGGCCTAGGGAAGATAAAACACATGGCTTGACGTGAACACAATATGCAAAGTGGTAATCTGGTCAAGTTGGGGCCGGCGGTGCTCCATGTGAGCAGCGTTGCCCTGGAGACGCCAGCTGACCGTGGATAATGGCAAGGGGACGAATGACGACTGTCCGATACTGGTTACATATGGGGGTGGTTGGTTGTGGGTGACGGGTGGATAAATTGGGGTTCGCCTTAAGGGTGCTGGTTTGCATGTTGTTTGTGGTGTGTGATGGAGATAGGTGGTTGTGACGGGGGTAGAGAGTGGTGGTGACGGGGGTAGAGGGTGGTGGTGGTGGTGGTGACGGAGGTAGAGGGTGGTGGTGGTGGTGACAGAGGTAGAGGGTGGTGGTGGTGGTGGTGACGGAGGTAGAGGGTGGTGGTGGCCTCCTGGACCTTGGAAGCCCAGGTCAAGGAGACCAAGTGGCCTGAAAATTCCATATAAGATCACAATGATACGACAGGAAAATGATGCCTAAGGTAGAGTGTATCTTCCTTGCCTGTCAAAGCAGCATTTGATGACGTTCCTTACAAAAGGTGTGATTCAATGTGGAGACAATCTGTGATAAGTGAACACCATGAACTCGGTCACGGAGTACCTCATGGACAGAAAATAAAGGCCCACAGCCAGAGAAGTGATGTCGAGCTGGAGGGACGTGACAAGTGGTTTCCAAAAACAGTGACTTTCCTACGATCATCACTGTTCCTGACATGTGTGTGAATGGCCTGTCCATACCTGTCAATGTTTGCTGACGACGCAAAGCTGATGAAGAATGTAGACCAGAGGTAAACTACAGAGTGAACCAAGAGGCCATTAATTCCAAGAGAGGGCAGACAAATGGCTATTAGAGTTTGACCCTTACAAATGTAAGTTACTGAACGCGGGAATGGCAGATAAATGAACAGAATGAACCATCATATAGGCAAAGAAACTACAAAATATAGATCTGAGTGGATATAAATCAAGCGCCGACAACAGAGGCACACAAATCCAGGATAGCATCAGCAGCATGTGGAGAACTGTCAAACATTAACAAGGCATTTTAGAACCTAAATGACGGCTCTTTCAAGACAATCTATGCAGCTGACGTGAAGCCGATATTAAGAATATGCAGCCCCGACATGTAATCTGCACCACTTGAATCACAAAGGTAAACTTGAATAAGTGCAGAGATTTGCAACAAGATAAGTGCCTGAATTAAGATAATTAAGCTACACGGACAGGTCAAGATAATTCAATCTAACAACCCAAAAGGAGAGAAATAAGATTGAATATGATCAATACACTAAAGACACCTAAATAGGGGTACCACCTCTGATGCAATCGTTGGGACCCATAGCCTCGGAGAAGAAAATAAAGAGTATGCAGAGAAGACTTTATGGAGTCTCACTGAACACTTTAATATTTTCTTCTCCTACCACCCCTACTTCGACGGATTGAAAGGCTATACAAGAAATGACTCTTTAAGCGAGAGAAATAAAACATGAGGGCATAGGTGGAAGCTGTTAAAGAGGAAATCAGTCGACGAAATAAAAAGAAATACTCGTACACTTTCTGGATTATCAAAGAGTGATATGCGCTGAGACATATTCTTTCGCATCACAATATAGACTTGTAGGCATCTTGAGAAAGCAGTCTTAAGATAATTCCTTTTGTAAAGCTATATTGATGTAGAGAAACATCAAAGATACTCTAATATAGATGACGTTTCACCAGTAAAGGTTTTATCAAAACCCACAAATCCGACAATCCCACGAGCACAATCACCTCCGGTATCGATTGTGATTTATAGTATATTTGCTAAATACATATAAATCTCCTTATACATTTTTTTTTGCTAAATATTTGTTGAAACTTTACGTACTATTAGCGATGCACATCTTAGACCAACTGGAGGTATTCACATAGAATTAGAGACATTTAGGTGAAGAATGAAAATAATCCAGCTGTCACGACACTACTAAGGCTTTAGCTGTCACCTCGCTGTATACTAACAGTCTACCTGTAACATTACATTCTTATTCTCAGTCCATTCAGCTGCAGCTGCAGTAATGACTGTACTAACTTCCCCCCCGGGAACACAAACACACACACATATAACTCTTCCAACAACCTTACAACCACTTCTGCTGTTATTATTTACCTGATAAATCTGGTAGCGCTCACATATTTACCTGAGATTATCGGCCAGAAACTTTGTAATGGATAGCCAATCACTGTGTTTTTTGCTGGTCGATTGTCCGGCCGAGCGAGCAGGTCGGGGCGGTGATCGACGTCTCGCTGGCAACCTCACCTCACCGAGAGGCTTCCAGGAGGGCTAAGATGAGCCGCCTGCCGCTCCCTTATCGCAATCTGCGAAGTAATTGCGCTCATGGATGTGACCTCCTCCTCCTCCTCCTCCTCCTCCTCCAGATCACATGTCGCTGCCATGTCCCCGCTCACAGCCAAGTGTTTTCTGGCTATTGAGTTTAGAACTAATTTATTTTGGTTTATTTTACTAGATGTGTGCGTTTGGTAACACTGTGCATATCGTTGCTAAATAACCTTATTATTGCGTTATCTGGTTTTATCTTGCTACTAGACTGCGCACGGGCTGATATTTTACTATTAAAGTGAAGAATCACCATCAGAAATATAAAGATTTATTCGTGTTTATAAATCGAGCAGTGTGTGTTCTCCCTGATGGGTGTGTTCAACACCTGACTGTGTTCTCCCTGACGGGTGTGTTCAACACCTGACTGTGTTCTCCCTGATGGGTGTGTTCAACACCTGACTGTGTTCTCCCTGATGGGTGTGTTCAACACCTGACTGTGTTCTCCCTGACGGGTGTGTTCAACACCTGACTGTGTTCTCCCTGACGGGTGTGTTCAACACCTGACTGTGTTCTCCCTGACGGGTGTGTTCAACACCTGACTGTGTTCTCCCTGACGGGTGTGTTCAACACCTGACTGTGTTCTCCCTGACGGGTGTGTTCAACACCTGACTGTGTTCTCCCTGACGGGTGTGTTCAACACCTGACTGTGTTCTCCCTGACGGGTGTGTTCAACACCTGACTGTGTTCTCCCTGATGGGTGTGTTCAACACCTGACTGTGTTCTCCCTGACGGGTGTGTTCAACACCTGACTGTGTTCTCCCTGACGGGTGTGTTCAACACCTGACTGTGTTCTCCCTGACGGGTGTGTTCAACACCTGACTGTGTTCTCCCTGACGGGTGTGTTCAACACCTGACTGTGTTCTCTCTGACGGGTGTGTTCTTGATTTTTTAATACACTGCTTTGCAAAGTTGCACATTTATGATCTTTCTTTTCAAATAATTCGCAAAGATAATTCCTCCAAGCGGCCCTCATCGTCCTCACAGCCGTACCAGTCTCAGCTTTAACTTATTTGAATGGTACAAAGGCTGCACCAACTGGACGTGAACGAAGGAGTAACTGCTATTCATAACGTACATTTGGGGCACCGTAGTCACGCGCCGGAACACTTTACACAACATATAATATCCGTCTGAGATTATCTGCGCACTTCCTTGAACACTTGTATCAGTGAGATGTACTTAGAACCCGTTTAATTTCCTTAGAAAGTTGCTTTCCTGCTCTGAATATACGTTTGTAAATGGGTAGGTTAGTGGGGAAGTAATTGATCATGCCGTGCAACATGACCAGAGGTCAGGTCAGGCATGAACACTCACGGCTATGACAGTTAAAGCAATAATATCACTCACCAATCACCTGCTCTTTAACTTCCCACACAGGTGATGATCAATGACGGCTCCGTCACACCGTAAATGTGTCTAGGTTACCTGGAACAGTCGCCAGGGATTATCATCTCTGACCTTGTACACGGGTCTTTTAACAAGAGCATTACCTCGTACATAAGAGAAACACTACCTTATACTCGAATGTATCTATCAACAAGAGTATCTTCTACATTAAGAGCATTACCTCGTACACGAGAGAGAGGATATAATCAGAGGAACAAAGTGAGGAGCTTAACTGACACGCCGGAAGAAAAGAAACAAACAAAATAAAAGAAACAATAATTTAATTATAGGAAACAGGAGTGGAGGAGGCGTCAAGAAGCTAGAGGGAGTCAACAGCAGCCCACAAGCAGCAGCTTAAGGCCTACCAACGTCTGAAGGGTCAGTAAGTAATACCATAATACCTTACTGACCAGCCAGCAAGTATACTTCAGGCCTACCAACGTCTGGAGGGTCAGTAAGTAATACCATAATACCTTACTGACCTGCCAGCAAGTATACTTCACGCCTACCAACGTCTGGAGGGTCAGTAAGTAATACCATAATACCTTACTGACCAGCCAGCAAGTATACTTCAGCCCTCAACATTGTCCAGGGCAAAAGTAAACTCTCAGTGTGTATTCATTTAAGAAGAGGATACACCACTTGGTGTATACAGTTCTTGTGATGATAGGCCTAATGTATTGGCAAGAGGTAATGGGTTAGAATGAGTTAAGTGATCACATATAAGTTGAGAGTTCATATTATTGACATCCAACTGTCGCCCGGACCACCATTATAATCAAACTCTTCAACACACTATTACCCACTTTTTCCTCTCTCATTTATTAGCCATTTTCGAGACTGGGCGTCTCTTCCTCCCCCGAGCCGGCCCGCTCAAGTTCCATAACAAGCTCCCCTACACAGCCACGGATCTCAAGTGTTTGAGGGTAAATATTCAAATTAATACGCAGGTTCTATCTATGAATTATTACGGGAGTCCATATCGCCGAGTTCCCGCCAAAGATCGTCTTGTTTACATTTGTTTCTCTAAACCGCCCGACTCCTCGCTGCTAATATGCCGTGAACTGATCATAAGCTCATATATCGCATCAATATTTTAACATCGTATGCGGAGCATTAGCCAAAGCCGTTCATTCATATCGCGAATTTTTATACCACGCTAAATAGACCCACCATCCACTCCCCAAGAAAAAAGTCCGCGAATAAAAATATGGTTTATGAATCGCCGGGAGGGAGCGTGCAGATGACACCGCCATAGTGAGGCGGGGAGAGAGCCAGCGCCCCGTGGGGATTTTCCCTGATAGGAGAGCAGACAGGCTGTGGTTGGTAGGGATTAGCGCTTTTTGTGAGTAACGTTTTTCATTTTTATTTTACGCTACAGACTTTTACTAATACTTTTGCTGCCATTGCACATTTTTTTACCTTATCTTTTTATTTGGGTAAGGGAGACGTTAGGGAGTTTTCTCACCAGTTCGTGGTGGGGTATTTTTGCCACGGCCAGAATTTCCAATGCACTGGTTCTTGAGATATTCCCCACCTCTTGGGGGAAATATTTCTGGATTTTACACTTGATCTTTCAATATGATTTTCTTTCGTGATATATATATTTTTTACAACGTACCGGGATATTCATCACGTTTTAATTTCAGACAAAAACAAAGTTAGACGTTAACCAATTAGACCCAAGTAACTGCCCAGCTGCTTAACTGTAACACAACACGTCCATCATCAGTGCCAGCCGGCGGGGCAGGAAGAGCCAGACCTCGCTCCCTTGGACCCATTCATAGGTAAGCACTCATAGGTAAGCACTACTTCCTCAGGTGACAATTACAAATGACAGTCTTCATTACAATAGTAATCATATCGAGACAAAAAATGGATATCATAATGAGTGAAAATAACGGAGGTGCTGCAGGAGACTAGCGAGAGACATCTAATGTTCTACCTTGAGGTGTTTTCGGGGCCTAGTGTCCCCCCCCCCCCCCCCCCCCCGACGACCCTTCGACCAGGCCTCCTGGTTGCTGGACTGGTCAACCAGGCTATTGGACGCGGCTGCTCGCAGTCTGGTTGATCAGGTATCCTTTGCAGGTGTTTATCAAGTTCTCTTTAGAACACTGTAAGGGGTCGGCCCGGGGTCTGTTCTCCACTCTTAATTTGTATAAGAATTTAACAATTTATACATATTTAACATGAGAGTAGGAATGTGGAAGTCCGCAGTAGGGGGAAAGGGTGGCCTCCACTATGGGTGGGTGAGGGGGGGGGGGGGGTCCTCAACAGTAGGGGATGTTCGGAATAGAGGTAGTTTTCTGAAGTAGGGGGGAGTGCCACCCCCCTACAGTAAGGGAGAGTGCCACCCCCCTACAGTAAGGGAGAGTGCCACCCCCCTACAGTAGGGGGAGTACCACCCCCCTACAGTAAGGGAGAGTGCCACCCCCTACAGTAGGGGGGGAGTGCCACCCCCCTACAGTAGGGAGAGTGCCACCCCCCTACAGTAGGGGGGGGAGTGCCACCCCCCTACAGTAGGGAGAGTACCACCCCCCTACAGTAGGGGGAGAGTGCCACCCCCCTACAGTAGGGGGAGTGTGCCACCCCCCTACAGTAGGGGGAGTGTGCCACCCCCCTTCAGTAGGGGGAGTGTGCCACCCCCCTTCAGTAGGGGGAGTGTGCCACCCCCCTTCAGTAGGGGGAGTGTGCCACCCCCCTTCAGTAGGGGGAGTGTGCCACTCCCCTTCAGTAGGGGGAGTGTGCCACCCCCCTTCAGTAGGGGGAGTGTGCCACCCCCCTTCAGTAGGGGGGTGTGCCACCCCCCTTCAGTAGGGGCAGTGTGCCACCCCCCTTTAGTAGGGGTAGTGTGCCACCCCCCTTCAGTAGGGGGTAGTGCCACCTCCCCTACACTAGGGGGGGAGGGTGTCCTTCATACAAGCATCTCTAGGAATGTTTAACTTTGGTCTTGGGGTTTTCCCTCTGACTATTTTTGTGAGATATTAACGAATGTATAATTAATAATACACACCGTGATTTATTTTGGCGTCCGGGAGTACATGTAGGCACCGTTCCCCCATTCTGTCACTGTAGGCACCGTTCCCCCATTCTGTCACTGTAGGCACTGTCATTTTCGCAGTGTGTGGTTGCTGTCCTCAGCTGACACCCCCCTTCCCCCCCCCCCCAGCTGAGGGCAACTTGTCTCAGCAAAATAATAGATCATTTTTCACATCCAATTACTCAAGCGGTTATAATTTATATTATAATCTGCCCCTTGGCGACGCTGAGGGCTAGAACCCGGGCTCCGAGGACGAGGACGAGGACCAGGACGAGGAGGAAGAGGACGAGGGGGAGGTGGTGAGGATGGTGGAGGAGAAGAAGCAAGTGGAGAAAGTGGATATGGTGGAGGAAAAGATAGTGGAGGAGGATGGGGCAGACAAGACGAAGATAAGGACGAAAGGAAAGCAAGGAGGGGGGGAGGGAAGAGGAAGTAGGAGGGAGTAAGTCTTAGAAGTCAGAATAAGAAGGGAGTAGGAAGAGAAGGGGAAGGGGGGGGGGGGGAGTAGGAAAAGGCCGAGAAAGAGGAAGGAGAAAGGCGGGAAAAGGGAGGCAAGAGGAAGGAGTGGAGTTTGAGCAAGGGGTATTTAGAAGAGGAGGAAGAAAACGGGAGGAGGAGGAGTGAGGGGAACAGAAGAGGAGGAAAGAGGGGAAAAGAGAGGGGTGGGGGAAGCATATTATTAGAATAAGGGAAGAGTAATGCACTGCATGGACAGTTATATCTAGAGCAATATACAGTACATGTAGGAGAGTACATCTACTAGGGTACATCTAGACGAATCTGTCTTGGTAAGTACACTTAAAAAATCCATCTAAATAACTACATCTAGACAAGTCCATGTATATGAGTACAACTAAACGAGTCCATCTAGGTGAGTCCATGTAGGCGAGTCTATCTAGGTAAACACACACCAGCCCACATAACACGCAGATATCAGTCACGGAACAAACGATACTTGGAATCAACATGATATCAAGAGAAGGAAAGTATTATTTTATAATATTAATGAGAGAGAGAGAGAGAGAGAGAGAGAGAGAGAGAGAGAGAGAGAGAGAGAGAGAGAGAGAGAGAGAGAGAGAGAGAGAGAGAGAGAGAGAGAATGAATTAGAGGAAGGGGAGTGGGAAGAGCATGCGAAGGCAAGAAAGCAGGGAGGGGTTAGGGAGAGCAAAGTGAGGGAGTGAGGGGAGGGTGAGGGGTGAGAGAGAGAGTAATGTGAGGGGAAGAGAGGGATGTCTCCCGCGGGCTACACCTTATAATTGACTCCAGCGACACAACCAAAACAATAGACACGCGCCTTAGGCCAGCCCGCACACAGCGCCCCACACCAGCGGTGGGCAGGGGTGGGCAGAGGTGGACAGAGGTGGGCAGGGGTGGGCAGGGGTGCCCAGGGGTGAGCATAGGGAGACGAGAGATGGCAGAGGATGAGGGGGGCAGGTGAAGAGAAGACACCTCAAGAGAGTAGGCAGTGAAGGGCAGGAAGGAGGTCAGACGAGGACATAAAGAAGGGCAGGGATGGGCAAGAATAGGTTGAACAGGACAGGGCTAGACATGGGTCGGAATGGAGAGCAGGGATCGGTAGTGGAGGGGCCAGAGGGAGGGGCAGTTGAGGGAGAAAATGGAGCAGAAGGCAAGATAAGGCAATTTATCAGGAAAGCGTCGAGCCAGTTTGGCAGTATTGCATTGGAAATGGATTATTGTTTAAAAAAGAAAGACAACCACAGACATGGCCATTCGGGAATAAAGCTAACCAGCAAATAATATTATATTATATTATATATATATATATATATATATATATATATATATATATATATATATATATATATATATATTATTAAATATGACCGAAAAAGTAAGATTAATAATTCTAACACGAATTTTCTCAATCTTTCATACATTTCTTTTCACTGTTGGTGGTATATATATATATTATATATATATATATATATATATATATATATATTTATATTATATATATATATATATTTATATTATATATATATATATATATATATATATATATATTTATATTATATATATATATTTATATTATATATATATATATATATATATATATATATATATATATATATATATATATATATATATATTGCTCCGTCCTCCAAGGAGAGGGTTAGAGATAGGTTACAGCCAGAACTGTTGCAGTTTGTGTAAGTTGTTATGAGTACAGCCTCTGACTCTCATTCCAGGAGCTGAGATATGAGAACAAGGAGAAGAACACGGAAAAGAACAGACGGTCTACATCTATAAAATATATTGTGTCTCTCTGTCTCTCTGTCTGTCAAAGGATGCAGGCCAGACGCTTAAGGTCACCCTCATTAAACTTTGCAAGGTGACTGGTGGGAGTGAAGGGACTGTCACAGGTGGGTCGGGGTCGTCCCTATTGACCCCCTTTACAGGGGACTGGCCCCTATGCAGCAACAACCCATTCGGGTCGACACATACAGTTAACAATAAACACAACGACAAGAACATAAACACCAAGAACAAGAAAAAAACAGGACAAGGCAAACAAGGACAAATTTTTGGATGGGAAAAATGAGATCCAAATATTAAATATCAAATTAAATCAAAGAGGAGCGTTAATTGGAGAGAGGGGAAAGAGGGGACAATAGAAGCAAGAGGAGGGGAAAGGTGGGAATGAAGAGAAGGGTGAGAATGAGGAGGAAGAGAGAACACTGGTAAGGCGATATCCTTCAGGGTACCCCACTTGAAGTATTGCTTCCGGGGGGAGGGAAGAAATGAGGTGAGGGGAAGAGGCAGGGAGGCAAGAGGGAAATGAGGGGAGGAAGGTGAAGAGGAGAGGATGAAAAGGGAAAAGAATGAGGGGAGGACGAGGAGAGAGAGGGAGGAGGGAAGGATGAGAGGAGAAATAAAAAAGGTGGTTAGCGAATGGGAAAAGGCTACGGAAAAGGATGTTGGATGATACAGGGCTTAAAGTGTGCAGGGGGAAGAGTGTTGAGTGAGAGTGCGTAGGGGGGGAAATAATGGTGGGTAGTTAAAGGGGGGGGGGGTGTAGTCACCTAGTTTTACTAACGAGAGATTGTGATACGGTCCTTGGGTCCCGCCTCTCAACCCTTAATCAACAGGTGTTCAGATTCCGGAGTGTATTGGAATCTACAACATGTGCGTCAGACACTGTATGTACATGTGTTTGCCTCCACCACTCACTATGTTGACATGTAGGGCTCTGACCCTGTCTATGGAGCACAGAAGGGAATGTATACACGCTGGTTACCATTATATACATATGTATGACCACGTCTGTGGCAAAAGTAAAACTTAACTTCTTTGAAGATTCCATCTATTCACCATTGTGACAAGTGTGAGTCATTTGGTTACTTAAAGAGTCCGCTGATGTCTCCATGGTAGTCTTTGACTGCCCTGTCAATTTTCCTAGTAACTTTGAATGTGGTGATCATATCTCCCTTCACTTCCAGTGATGGGAGGTTTAACTGAAATAATCTTTCATTACTCATCTCTAAAGGCTCTGGGACTAGTCTGGTGACATCTTTCAACTGTCACTTGCATCTATTTTGTGTGATCAACAAAAGAAAGATTCGACTCTGGAGCCGCATATTCCAGAATTGGTCTGGCATACGTGGCATACAAGGTCGTGAGTAATTCCTTGTTCAGACTCCTAATGACAGTTCTTATGTTGGCCGACCTTGTATACGCGGTGGAGGAAGAAGTGAATTGGTAGAGAAGAAGGGAGAATGGAAGGAAGAGTGAGGAAAGAGAGGGGAAGTGGAGGGGGAGAGTGAGGAAGGGGAGGTTGTAGAAGGGAGAGGGAGGTAAAGGGGAGTACGGGAGAAGGGGAAGCAAGAGGTTCTGAGGATCGCGCCGCCGAGATGCAATTATGAGATGTTTTACGAAGTGAGGCTGGCAGAGGAGAGATGTGAGATGGGAGCCGAGATGGGAGAGAGAGCTGTAAGGGAAGGGGTTAGGTGTAGAACGTTAAAGTACTTTTACCAGTTTCTTTATAAAACATTATTGACCTAATCTATATTATTTCGTGGAAGATGGTGCTATTAGAGTTCAACATCTTTAAAGAAACAAAGCAGTTGGGTGCAGTTGACAGTGTCAGTGAGGAGCTTGACATTGCTGTAACCTGTTACAGTTATGCTGTAACCTAACCTATTACAGTTAAGTATGTTGACGGAGGTAAGGGTAACTGTCAAGAGGAGGCGTTAAACCGGTGTGACTGTTTAGCACTTGGAAGAGGGACGAGGACAGGATAGAAGCTGGGATAAAAAGGCGGAGGGAAGGAATGACGCCCAACCACTTGGACCATCGGGGATCGAGCGTCGACCTGCACGAAGCGAGACCGTCCTTGTACCGACCAGTCCAAGTGCTTGGACGCAAGTTGAGGGAACGTTCACTTAATAGTCTACAATATATGTATTGTGTTGTTTCGTGTGATGTTGAGGCAGATCTCACAAGCAGGAGAATTAGCCCCGTCTCATTGTGCAAGTAATCAATTCTTGGCCCTTGGGTGAGTGTGTACCGAGGGCGGGACGACTGTACCTTGCACCATCTCTGTAGCTGATGGCGAGGGGTTACAGTATGTGTCCCACCACAAGTCTGTTTCAATCCGTCGTAGCTGACTGGCGCTAACTGGGATGTTGATATCCACAGTGTCCTCAAGTGTTCAATCCCTGGCTCGCTGGTAACATTACATCAACATAGCCCTCTATCACTACATCATGACCCAGTTAATTACTTTACCTTTTTTACCATAAAAGGTGTTGAAGGCGAAAAATAACTAGTTACTTTGAGTTACTAATGAGACTAGTTAATAACTAGTCTCATTGTTCGATAGCTTAAGTGTTTCATAGGGAATGAATGAATGTTGTTTTGGAGTGTGTTAATTATAGCATTAATATGATTGTCGTGCGCAGGGGCAAGCGGAAATGTGATAGGGTTCATTTTGAACTGAAGTGAGGAGCATGGTGAAGGGAATTAACGAGAGAGATTACTCTGTGAAGAAGACAGAGATAATTAAGAACATAAAGCGGAGGAGTGACGGCGAGTGGAAGGAGGGAGGTGGGAGAGACGGGATAGGGAAAGAGGAGAATAAGGATAAAGGAAGGAAACGAGGAAGAAAGGGGAAGGGACTGAGGGACATGGGGGAGAAGAGAGAGAGAGAGAGAGAGAGAGAGAGAGAGAGAGAGAGAGAGAGAGAGAGAGAGAGAGAGAGAGAGAGGGTGGAGGGGTTGCCTGGTGTAGGGGGTACGGGGAGATGGGGCTCCCTCCCCAAGACACTAATGAGGACCTCCCAGGCACCGGCACACCTCCAATTAAGGCTCCTGGAGTGCCTGCAGCAGACGAGCAGTGAGAGACCATATTAGAGAAGACACACGGGCCGACGGACGCCTCACACGGGCCGACGGACGCCTCACACGGGCGACTGGCCATTTAATATATATTAGATATTGGATGGTCGCTCTGTAGACTAAATGATGACCATTCTAAAGAGTCGTCCGCTCAAGATGAGAAGCTCGACAGCGGGTGGTAACAGCAGGTGAAGTCAGCGGGTGGTAACAGCAGATGAAGTCAGCGGGTGGGTTACAGCAGGTGAAGTCAGCGGGTGGTAACAGCAGATGAAGTCAGCGGGTGGGTTACAGCAGGTGAAGTCAGCGGGTGGTAACAGCAGATGAAGTCAGCGGGTGGGTTACAACAGGTGAAGTCAGCGGCGGGGGTGGGGGAGGTTACAGCAGGTGAAGTCAGCGGCGGGGTGGGTGGGTTACAGCAGGTGAAGTCAGCGGCGGGGGGGAGGTTACAGCAGGTGAAGTCAGCGGCGGGGTGGGTGGGTTACAGCAGGTGAAGTCAGCGGCGGGGGGGAGGTTACAGCAGGTGAAGTCAGCGGCAGGGTGGGTGGGTTACAGCAGGTGAAGTCAGCGGCGGGGTGGGTGGGTTACAGCAGGTGAAGTCAGCGGCAGGGTGGGTGGGTTACAGCAGGTGAAGTCAGCGGCGGGGTGGGTGGGTTACAGCAGGTGAAGTCAGCGGCAGGGTGGGTGGGTTACAGCAGGTGAAGTCAGCGGCGGGGTGGGTGGGTTACAGCAGGTGAAGTCAGCGGCAGGGTGGGTGGGTTACAGCAGGTGAAGTCAGCGGCGGGGTGGGTGGGTTACAGCAGGTGACGCATATTTAGAGCCTAACAGTTCTATTTCTGAATGGATGAATAAGATTCCTGAGTGAATGAAAAACATGATGGGGACAGAAGGGCGTATAATTGAAAGAGGATCCTAAACCCCAATAAGCTCTTAAGCGTAATTCTGCAAAGGATTCGGAACCTTTTATATCGTTTATCAATGAACCCGAAAAAGTGAAATTAATTTCAAGCGGATTCGAAACGCTTTGAATGTCAATGTATGTGGATTCAAGTTTTCCAAATAGAATTTTGTTCCCAGCGGATTCTGATACAATGTAACTTTTAGGCTAATTTAGATGTAATCTGTGTGATCTTGAGTTGGTTGTTCCTCTGTTGTCGGGTTCTACTAAAGATGTGCTGTTCCTGAATCACGGCGCAGGTGATAAAGTATTATAAGTATCAAGTTCTCATTCATAGCCTCACTGAACTTGTCAACTACGGCAGGTGCAGGTTATGTATCATATGTGCCCCCACACGTTGTGTGGAGTGGGGGGGGGGGAGGGTAGGAGAGAGGGGAGAGAGAGCGTGGCAGAGGGAGATGGTGGGAGAGGTTTTTGAGAAGGGTCAAGTAAACGAGGACAAAAAATGGATTGTATTTTAAAGTGTTGATGTAATTTCTCATTCAATAATAATTTTGGGTTATGAGGTTTCGAAGTTGTTAAATAAATTAAGTAAACAGTTAAATAAATTCAAACTAAACCGCCATCATCGAGAAATGATGCACAGGTTTCGTAAGTGGAGACGTAAATGGTTGATGAATCACCCGAGTATCACAGCCTCAACCACTTCACTCCGTAACGCAGCCCGTTGGAACAAAACCTTTCGATTGGACACAAAAATTGGGACTACAGATCAGGACAAATAAAACATGCTTTCAGAGTTTTACTTAAAAAAAAACTAATTCCTCAATTCCGTACCGTAACAATAATACCATAGTAACAATAACAATAGCAACACATCAGTACGTGAACCCAAATACCACAGCATGCATTTCGACTCGCTCTTTCTTACCTGTAAATACCACATAAAACCTTTAGAAGAAACGACCAAGCTAAGACTGCTTCCTTGAAGCCGTCACTGGCACCGCCTGGGGAGCACACCATACTGCTTCACTCCAGGACGACCTACATTCGAAGCCATCTCGACTATCGCTGCCAGGCACATGCATCAGCAGTGCCAACTAACCCTCAGAGCCTCGAGGTAATACAAAACAATGCCACCGGAATTTTATGTGGCCCACTGCGTTCAGTCGCTATCCTCGGGCTTTAGAGTGAACCAGACCTCATAAGTCTAGCGACCAGACGAGACATGACGTGTCTCGTTAACGTGTCCCCCGTCACTCTGCATCACCACACACCCAACACATCCATACAGGTCAAAAATTATCCCAACAGTTAGCCCACATAACCCTTGCTTACCCAGTAGCCAGTCACAACCATACCTAACACGGGTCACAAATACCCTTAGTGAAGACTTAAAATATACTCCCAAACTGTGTAATTCGACCTACTGCGTCCCGTATTCCTCCTTGATATTCCTCCCTTAAAGCATCAACACAAATAGAAGACAGCATAAGAAAGTCTTCACCCAAATCAGGGATGGTTCCACCTTCGCCTCCACGGTGGAAAACTGCTAGCCCAGGACCACAGCAACTTACACAGATGGTTCATTGCTTTGTACAATATGAGATCTCTCACTGACCAGCGCTGTATGGATCCCGCAGTATCACCTCAAGCAGAGATAACGGTTACTATATCTACGGTCAATATTCACAGCTGAATTATATGCCTTGTATAATTACCACATTACCAGTTATGGCACCTTTTGTGAAATACCCACTTTGTAGTGACACCAAAAATGCCATTCAAGCAATTACATACTTCGCCAAAACATGAAAGAACTTGTCTATCCCTGCCTTTGACATCTCCATGAACATCATTCAAAAAGATAAGACATTCCTATCCAACGGATCAGCGCACCCTGTGCAATAATCTACAATAAACTCGTTGATCAACTAGCAATAGCAATTCACGGCACATCTCACATCACCCAAGATTTTTACAGGCAAATAAAACACGTCGAGCTCTGCAATATACTATGGAACCGTCAAAAAGACGCGCGGGGGGGGGGGGGGGGTATGGCAAACACGCCAGACAACAACAGAGAAATAGATATAACAATGACCACACTAAGGCTGGGACACCACACTGCCAGTTCACACCTATAAATACAGGACAGACTAACTTTGTATTTATTTATTTATTCGCCTACACAGCACCGCTCCTGTGCCAGGTAAGTCCACTACGGGCTCACCATAGCCCGGGCTCACCAATCTTAAACAACAACAACACTGTGACGCGTCTCCCACCATTGCCACTAGTGCAGTCATAGGGAGGATATCATGCCAACTGCTCGTACCGCTCGTACCATAGAGATCTAATCCTCCAAAATTCCGAGCACCTCCAAAGCTCCTCTTTTCGAGCACCAGTAATGAACAGCGGTTTATGTTACGAGAAATGCAATACTGGCTAAAGAAAAAGAAATCATTAAGGGAGAAATGAGTTGGAAACCGTCAAGAGGTCAGTGTAATATTGGCGGAGCCGCTGACCGGGGGGTAAAATGATGGCAGGATTGGTTTGTGTGCAAGACGAGTGCTAATTTGCAGGTCATTTGAGTGTACGGAGCTCAACAGTGGCAAGTATTAGTTTAGGTAATGAAGACTGTAAAGTCATTTAGCACACGTAAATATGAATACAAAGGAAGCCTCACGTACATCAACTCACATTCTTCAACGTCCACACACACATCAACACACCTCTTATAAATTACTTCGCTTTTCGCTCATATGCACACTCAGGCTAATAATCGACGTAATTCAAACTGAAATCGGCTTACGAAAGTGACGTAGTCCCGTTTTCTGATTTGGTTCATCTGGCTTAGGCTGTTAGGTTAGGAGAGGAAACTTTCCATTAACGGTTTTCATGATTGTTTTGAAACCTTAGGAGAACTTCCTGCCCTCCTAACCTACCAGAGGACCCTTAACTTGCTGTTTTGGAAAAAAACAAAATCTAAAATTTAATTGGAAGATAAATTTCCATTTTGAATTACGTCGATATTTATCCATACTGCGACTATACAATACTGGTGTTACACGTGTTGTCTTACTGTAAGGAAAGGTTGTATTGATACACAGTGTAGTAGAGTTCATACCTTTGTTATGGTGCGTCAACTGTCCCTCGATGAGCTGTAAACACCACTTACCTGGAAGGGAATTATTTATTAATAATGGTGTACATGTTTACCGATCCTAGCGCATAACGCGGTTTTATTCACTGAAATGGTTTTACCTTATGTAGGTTCCTCACTGGGACCGTGAGGATACTCACCTACCAACACACTGTCTCCTTAATTAAGGAATTAAGAACAGTATCCATGTTGTCAGAAATGCATAGTATTAAGATACGGTGGACATTATGTGACTTAAAGAAGAAAGTGACAGTTTTTGTTGTTGTTTGTGTTTTGGTCAGAATGAACAGTTTAAGGTTAGTTTACCTGATCAGCACACCTCCAAGGCCTACTTACAAAAGGTAAACCAACTATCAGGCATAATATTAATATATAGGTGAAACTATCACAATTTATCATTAAACAAGTTTACATTTATCATCTATAAATTTGCCTAAACAGTAGCTTAAAGCTGTACTTGAGAAAATACACAAATTGTGAAAGCTATCAACTGTAATAAGCTTAGTAAGGTATGTGCAGTGTGTGAGAGAGGGGGAGTGAGGTGGTGGGAGACTTGCCTACCTTGTCACGGTGGAAGATGATGCCTGGAGGCGTGCTAGGCACTGTACCTGAACACCATCCTTTCTGAAATAGAAAAAATAAATTAATGACATGTTTTAATAACAGTCCAGTTACTACCTAACGAAGGTATAAAATTAATGGGACCTAAGAACATATCAAAACAATAGACTAACATTCTTTGCTTTTAGGTGATTTTTATAATGTTTAAAGGACACTTACAGAAGTTCTATCGCTACTGTAAGTGTACGTCACTACTATAAAGGTCCAGTTCCACTGTTACAAACGCCAGTAGTTCGCTCTCCACAAAAACTCGGGTAAAACAGCCCGTCCTCCAAACAAAGATCCAAGTGATTCCATCCACCCGCCAAACCCTCTGTTTATGAATGAAAAACGGTTTACACACGACTCACAACTGATTTCGTTCGAACACTTCCGGAACAAGTGCTTCACTGACGAGTTTTGTTCGAACCACATCGCTATAAATGCTTCACCCTCGTACTACAAATGCAAATAATCGCCAACCGAACCTAAACACCTAACCTATCCTATGCCTATATATGCACAATATGCTAATATATTATAATATTAATTTATATTTGAGAAAATTCTTGTTTTGAATGATCAACATGCTAAAATTTATGAATGCGTCTGTGGGGGCGACCGCTGGATGTAATGGACTTGAGTCGAGGACGGGTTGGGTGAAAATAGGGAGCGTATGTGTTGACCTGCTGGCGAGTCGTTTACTAGCTAATTTGATAATTTAGCGAGTTTAAGAGCTCTTCTACACTCAATTTAGATTCGAACCGTCAAATGAAGTTTCGGACCACCAGAGGTTACGTGAGGCGGGGTTCGTTAACTGTTCGGAGTGAACGTCTTATCTTTGGATAGGTTGTGTTTAACGAAGGAAACGTCGCTCTCAGATAAGTTTAGACATTTTGTTCTTTTTCTTTGTGTTGTCTAAGGGTTGTCGTACTTCATGAAAGCTGTTATCAGAATATTGGTCGTCCTCGTGCTCATAGTTCAAAACTTGGAATGAGACAACGTGCACCGGTTAGGTAGTCACAGTGTCATGGAACAGCTCGAAGGTGTGCTTATTGAGGAGCCACTCGCCGACATGGTGACTTGGGGCTTGAGAACCCCGCCAACTTCCACGGTACGTGTAACATACTACAGAAGGTAAGTCAGGCTGGCTTGACTGTGGCACTACATGAAGGACTTTACACTTCGATTCGTTAGTAATAGGTTAGCTTCTCTTCTTAGATATAAGGCTTAGACTTTGTTTTGTCCAGCGACTTTTGGCTAGCACCAAGGCTCTGGCCTCCAACCTCATACAAATACACACATTCTCTCGTATATATATATATATATATATATATATATATATATATATATATATATATATATATATATATATATATATATATATATATATATATATATATATATATATATTTATATATATATATTTATATATATATATTTATATATATATATTTATATATATATATTTATATATATATATTTATATATATATATTTATATATATATATTTATATATATATATTTATATATATATATTTATATATATATATTTATATATATATATTTATATATATATATTTATATATATATATTTATATATATATATTTATATATATATATTTATATATTTATATATATATATTTATATATATATATATATATATATATATATATATATATATATGTCGTACCTAGAAGCCAGAACTCACTACTCAGCCTACTATGCAAGGCCCGATTTGCCTAATAAGCCAAGTTTTCATCAATTAATTGTTTTTCGACTACCTAACCTACCTAACCTAACCTAACCTAACTTTTTCGGCTACCTAACCTAACTTAACCTATAAAGATAGGTTAGGTAGGGTTGGTTAGGTTCCGTCATATATCTACTCTAATTTTATCTCCAATAAAAAACAATTGACCTCATACATAATGAAATGGGTAGCTTTATCATTTCATAAGAAAAAAATTAGAGAAAATATATTAATTCAGGAAAACTTGGCTTATTAGGCAAATTGGGCTGCGCATAGTAGGCTGAGAAGTGAGTTCTGGCTACTAGGTACGACATTATATATATATATATATATATATATATATATATATATATATATATATATATATATATATGTGTACTTGAAAATTTCATGTGTGTATATATGTATATAGTTGAAAGCGCTTTCAAACATTTATTGTTTAATTGTCACTGGAGAAAACTTTTTTTTTTTTTAAATTATCGCCAATTTATTCACACGTTCTTAAAAGCATTCCCCACCCTTGTTAAATATAGGCTTTAGTCTTGTGAGGACTGGACGAAATGGGTGGTAAGATTCGTAACACCATACTTACGAGTGCATCTATACACTAAAAAGGTGTAATTGCTATGGTTTTTATTACATAAGAAAAAATACATGGTTATTACGGATAACATTCCGTCTGTTGGCATACATTTGGCAGCTCCCATATGTTGTAGCCTATTCTTGATTGCAAAAAATGCAGATTTTTATGGAATATCCCTTTCTTCTATCAATATACAAAAGATATAATCAGGCATTGTGTTGGCAGTTTTGTTTGTGACCTGGGAGTACCTGGGTACTCCCAGGTCAAGGGTTCGAATCCCTTCATTGCTCGTATTGATCCCTTCATTACTCAGTATACGAAAGGTATACTCGGGGTCTCGTCCATTTTTTATATTTCATCAAATATAATATAATAAATGCCAGTGGTTTTTAGCAACACAAAATTTATGAGTTAATTACAACCTTCTGCCACGCTTCACGCAGAGTAATATTTCCGGTTCTTTTTATACCGTTTTTCAGTAGTGAGAAGGTTGAGAGATAATGGTGGGGGGGGGGGAGGGTAAGGGAATTGAAGGGACGGTATTAGGGATGGAGGGAAGGTAAGGGAGGGAGAGAGGGTTGGGAGGATGGAGGGAAGGTGTGGAGTGGTAGGAGAGAACGGAGTGGGTGGAAGGGAATGGGGAAAGGAGAATCAATCTCCCTCATATCCTCCATCAGTCAAATACTTCAATTGACACATTAGATTTAATGTTTAGTTTAAATTGTCGTTTATTCCAAAGAAAACTTCAACATTAACCAATAAAATCCAATAATTTTATATATGTATATATATTATGTAATTATATATATATAATATATATATATATATACATATATATATATATATGTCGTACCTAGTAGCCAGAACGCACTTCTCAGCCTACTATGCAAGGCCCGATTTGCCAAATAAGCCAAGTTTTCCTGAATTATTATATTTTCTCAATTTTTTTTCTTATGAAATGATAAAGCAACCCATTTCATTATGTATGAGGTCAATTTTTTTTTATTGGAGTTAAAATTAACGTAGATATATGACCGAACCTAACCAACCCTACCTAACCTAACCTAACCTATCTTTATAGGTTAGGTTAGGTAGCCAAAAAAGTTAGGTTAGGTTAGGTTAGGTAGGTTAGGTAGTCGAAAAACAATTAATTCATGAAAACTTGCCTTATTAGGCAAATCGGGCCTTGCATAGTAGGCAGAGAAGTGCGTTCTGGCTACTAGGTACGACATATATATGTGTGTGTGTATATGTATTATATATATATAATATATTATATATATAATATATTATATATAATTATATATTATATATAATTATATATATATAATTATATATTTCATTGAATATGACCGCATATTCTGTATTTATTATTTTCTGGTTTAGGGCTTCTATCCCTCTAACTATTTTCTTAGCATCAGGGCTTAATTGGAATAGGAGTTCTCCAAAACTCATTTTCGTACTTTTAAGGTGAAGAAAAGAAGTGATTTACTATAGAGTGTATTACACTTATTTGTATAATTTGCACGACGTTTCGAACCTCCATGGTTCATTCTCAAGTGAACAGATCTTACAATACTAGTTATTCGTAATAGTAAAAGACTCAGATGAACTAATTGACCTAAAAAGACACCTAGAGAGAGAGTCAGTACTCCGATTTACACATGAAAATAGTGAAAATAACAGTCTGCCATTCTTGGATGTACTAATAACAAAAACAGGAACCTCTTTAAGCACCAACGTATATACCAAGCCCACCAACATAGGATTATGCCTGAACGGTAGAAGTGAGTGCCCCCAAAGATACAAAGCCAGTGTTCTCAATGCTTATATTCGTCGAGCGCTTACCCACTGCTCTGAATGGAGCAACGTGAGTAGAGAGTTTGAAAGAGTAACTCAGGTATTGGTGAACAACGGATATAGCAACGCGGAAATAAACGCTGCTATAAGAAGACACTTGGACCGTTGGTATAATTCAGAACCTAGAACAGAAACCACAACACCCCCAATAGAATTATATTACAAATCAACCATGCACAGTGAACATATAAAAGAGGAAAGAATAATGAAAGAAATAATCCGTAAAGGAGTAAAAAGCACTACTCCTAACCAAAACATAAACCTGATAATATTCTACAAAACCAAGAAGACTTCCGAACTCCTTATCAAAAACAGCCCGAAGCCGACGGAGAACCCTCTACAGCAGTCAAGCGTTGTATACATGTACACTTGCCCCCACGAAGGATGTAACCTTCAATGTAAGTACATAGGTATGACGTCGACCAAGCTGACGAGGCGTTTGACATGCCATCTTCAATCTGGTGCCCCTAGGAATCACATGAGACAAGCCCATGACATTACTCTAACAAGAGAAATGTTGAACAAGAATACTTGCATAATAGACAAAACCCAAGATTCAAGAAGATTACAAATTCTTGAGGCAATTCACATAAGAATAGAGCGACCTACCATGAACACCCAAATCACGGAACTATTTACTCTACCCACCATGAGAGTAAGGACAAGACAAGAACATATCGATGCCAACACAGAAGACAATGTCCAACATAACAGGCCAATTACACTGGATTAATCTTTGTGTTTAGATAGGAGATGCCTCGTATGGGCCAATACGCCTTCTGCAGCCCCTATGTTTATCCCTTATGTATCCCCCCATGTTTTTCACCTTCATTGTATTATCACCTGACCTAATGCGGGTATAAAATCAACTAGTATTGTAAGATCTGTTCACTTGAGAATGAACCATGGAGGTTCGAAACGTCGTGCAAATTATACAAATAAGTGTAATACACTCTATAGTAAATCACTTCTTTTCTTCACCTTAAAAGTACGAAAATGAGTTTTGGAGAACTCCTATTCCAATTAAGCCCTGATGCTAAGAAAATAGTTAGAGGGATAGAAGCCCTAAACCAGAAAATAATAAATACAGAATATGCGGTCATATTCAATGAAACATGTTTGAAAGAAAACCTGCTGCCAGTATACACCAATAATTATATATTATATATAATTATATATTATATATAATTATATATATATATATAATTATTGGTGTATACTGGCAGCAGGTTTTCTTTCAAACATATATATAATTATATATTATATATAATTATATATATATATAATTATATATATATAATTGTTATATATATAATACATATACACATTATATATAATATATAATTATATATTATATATAATTATATATTATATATAATTATATATTATATATAATTATATATAATTAAATGAGTTCTTACATTTTTATAAAGGCACGCATAGCGTTTAGGTCAGGTCCTTAATCCTAGTTTTCCCTAGACTAAGACCCACCAAATTGTTTAACAACCAAGTACCCATTCACTGCTGGGTGAACAGAGGCAACATTTAAGGATTGGCACCCAGTCAATCCTCCCCCGGCCAGGATACGAACCTAGGCCAAAGCGCTTGCGAAGAGCCGAACGAGTGCTTTGCCACTACACCGCGGGAACTATTAATGAACTCGCAATAACAGTGATGGCCCCGGGTCCTAGCGCTAGGCGTCAAGTGAACATATAAGTGTCTGGCCTCTGTCACGTCGTACTTACCTCAGTTACATTGCCTCGATTATCTACGCTAACACGGTCAACTTTTCACCCGCTGTATCGCACATTCACTATATATATTCACGTACACCGAGCGTTTATTCTGGTCACGAGATCTTTGTTGACATGGTGGCTCCTTCTGGGTAATAATGACGTCATTAAACGCGCCTTCTCGGCTCTTACTTGTGCCTAGCTTGGTGTCCAGTCTTGTTGTGGAAAATAATGCAATTTAAGCTATATTTCTAATTCACTTGCTATTAATGTATCTTGTTGAGACGGCGATATGGATTATAATAACAAATCGGCGGATTATGTTATCAATGAACGGTTCCCTATTTACATCAGAATTCTTTGATCCCAATTTTCTCTTCATAAATTAAATACGCTCATTTAAATATGCATATATTTTCTTATTTTATAATTAATTAGGCAAATATTTGCTTGTTTAAATTAATTCATATGTCACGATGAGAAAACGGGGTTTGGTTCGTTGTGATGTGAATGAGGCTTCATTCACTGAACTCCTTTTTTTTTCTTGATTTATGTTATTATAACGCCTGGACAAGATACAATAATAGGAAATACTATAAAATGTAACATAAAATCCGATCTTTCCGATGCCATAACGCACTACGGTTCACTAGAGACAAACTGGACACAATCATGCTTGAGCAGACAGGAAAAAGGCGCGTTTGATGACATCATTATTACCCAGAAGGAGCCACCATGTCAACAAAGATCTCGTGACCAGAATAAACGCTCGGTGTATGTGGATATATATAGTGAATGTGCGATACAGCGGGTGAAAAGTTGACCGTGAAGTGTTAGCGTAGATAATTGAGGTAAGTACGACGTGGAAGAGGCCAGACAAATAAGTATTTGTTCAGACGTGAAGCCCAGCGCTTGGACCACGGGGCCTTCGCTCTTGTTATTGCGAGATTAGAAAGAATTGTATTGGTTAATGTAGAAGTTTTGATTGGCATAAACGACGATTAATGGAAACTATTAAATCCATTCCCCCATATCTGTCCAGAACTCCGGCTCCTCCCCCCCCCCCCAAGTTCACCCGTCTCCCACCACCCCGGCAATCCTCTCTTCCTTCTCTCTATCCTCCTTAAGTATCCTCCATCTTTCTACAATTCCTCCCACTACGCATTACTCAACCAAATTTCCCCCCCCCCTATCTTTCGTCCATCCCCCCTTACTCTCCATCCATCCCCCCTTACTCTCCATCTATCCTCCCTTACTCTCCATCTATCCCCCCTTACTCTCCATCCATCCCCTTTTTCTCAACCCTTCTCACTACTGAAGAAAACTACGAAGAAGAATTTGAAAGTATTACTATGCAAGTTCTGTGGTAGAAAGTTATTATAAACTCCAGGAATTTGTGTTGCTAAACCCACTGGAGTTCATAAATCACCAAGTTGGTGCTTTTATAAACTACAGTGGTTATAGGAAACATAAATTCCTAAGAGTATATTATGCTATTTATTGCACAAAATTAATGCAATATTTTGGATGAAATGAAGAAAATGCTTTTTACATAATTTTAGGAAATGTAGAGTGACTTAATTTGATTAAAGAAAACATTAGTCATATCTTTTAAATATTTAAGTGAAATACAGAAACACACAAATGTCAATACAATGTTTGACTATTTTGTATACACTTTGGAAAAAAGAAACGGATATTCCATTACAAAAATAATTTATTTTATTTTATGTACATACAAATAATATATATTATTTTACACACACAAATTGCATTGGAGGGGACCTAAACATTCCCTCTAATGCATTATGTGATTTCCTCAGAGATTACAGAACGGAAACAAATAAATAAATAATTATGTATACAGTGTATATATATATATATATATATATATATATATATATATATATATATATATATATATATATATATATATATATATATATTTATATATATATATATATATATATATATATATATATATATATATATATAATTATACATTTATATATTGCATAATGTAATGCTTATATAATTTTACATTTATATATTGCAAGAACGAATAGGATACAAAAGAGGCAAGAAGAAGAATAAATGTTATGTATCATAACCATTTATCTTTTTCCTATATAACGAAAACCATAGCAATTGCATCTCTTTAGTGAACAGATGCATTCTTATCTAAGTATGGAGACAAATTTATTGTGGCGATGTACGCTTATAAGGGTGATAGAACTTACGTAAGTTTCTTTTATATATTAAAACATTACTTAGCAAAATTATACTAGTCTGTATTCTTGTCTTGTGACTATTTTGTTTTGGTTCACAATAATTGTGTATTTTCATTAGGTAACTAAACGTCAATTAGAACATGTAATTAATTGGTATATTATATTTCAGGCAGGATGGTGTCCAGGTACAGTGCCTAGCACGCCTCCTGGAAGGATGGTGTCCAGGTACAGTGCCCAGCTACACCTTCAGGCATCATCTTCCACCATGACAAGGTAGGCAAGTCTCCCACCACCTCATTCCTCCTTCTCTCACACTAAACATATATTACTAAGCTTATTACAGTTGATAAATTTTACAATTTGTGTTGTTTCTCAAGTACAGCTTTAAGCTACAGTTTAGGCAATTTGATAATACGTGTAAACTTGTTCAATTATATATAGGTGAACCTATCACACTTTATTAATATTATGCCTGCTAGTAGGTTTACTTTTTGTATGTAGGCCTTTGGGCTGTGCTGTTTAGGTAAACTAACCTTAAACTGTACATTCTGGCCGAAACAGCAACAAAATATATAGATAAAAGATGCATAAATTTCCACCATATTTGATCAGTATGACAAAGTGCTCCTTTTCAGCCGCCAGGTTTTATGTATTTCAGAAAATGTCACTTTTCTTCTTTAAGTCACATAATGTCCACCGTATCTTAATACTATGCATTTCTGACAACATGGATACTGTTCTTAATTCCTTAATTAAGGAGACAGTGTGTTGGTAGGTGAGTATCCTCACGGTCCCAGTGAGGAACCTACATAAGGTAAAACCATTTCAGTGAATAAAACCGCGTTATGCGCTAGGATCGGTAAACATGTACACCATTATTAATAAATAATTCCCTTCCAGGTAAGTGGTGTTTACAGCTCATCGAGGGACAGTTGACGCACCATAACAAAGGTATGAACTCTACTACACTGTGTATCAATACAACCTTTCCTTACAGTAAGACAACACGTGTAACACCAGTATTGTATAGTCGCAGTATGGACTAAAGCACATATAACTCTCCAAAATTTCCCTGCAGAAAATTCAATAAGAATAATTAGCTGTTGTGATTAGGCTAGTCAAACCTGAATATGAAATCGTCTGGCAAATCTGCATACATAATATGCATACTGGATCCTTAGTAATTAATGTACGACGTTATTAAGGCGACATGTATGCAAATTTAGAATGAGTTTGGAAATGAAATTGAGTAACTATTGCTAAAAATGCTGTATGTAAAATTAACAAGAGGTGAGGCTATTATTTTTTTCTTTAATAAAATACAATATAAATCATATATACATAAATTTTACATGGCAATACTACATTACATATACAGTAGTATAATTCTCAGTAAAAAAGTATTTCATATTATCACAGAGCATGAACTTTAAACCCTTAAATGTTATACTTATTTTTCTTTAAATGATTTACAATTTTAGAGATTATATTTACATTAATGTACAGGGGAAATTATTACATTTATATATATCTTATATAATTCTCAGTAAACAAATTTTCAATGTCACCGAGCATGAACCGTAAACCCCAAATGTTATACCTGATCCTGCCTCGCAAGAACTTCAATATTTTGTCTACTGAGTAACCCTCGTGCCTGCTTATCCACACACAAAAAATGCAATCAGAAAGTAGCATAATTATTGTATTCTTAATTTTATTGCATTTTATGTCAATATGAAACATTAAAAATCCCATTAACTCCACTCTAATACTTGGTCCACATAAAGCTTTAAGTGTGTCTAATCCAGTTTACAAGAACAACTTTCTGCTTACAGAAATAAAATATATGCATATTATTCTCAATGTCAGTACATTGGTCACACCTATTGTTGTCCTTAATGCCCAACATCAACAACCTGTCATTAATAGGGAGGGTCTCATGAATATAGCGATACAATAGTTCACGTTTGTTTTGGGGCAATAAATTTAACATGAAGGTTTGCCCATATTACTCGCCAGCTAAAGAGTGGATATGCCTCCTCTACTCTAGGAACTATATTTGGGAGTAGAATATCATACACTTGTGTACATCATTAAAAAGCCTTCGATATTACAAATCCGCCTGAGAACATCAATTGCACATGAATAAAAGTGAGGTGAAATAAAGGCTAGGTCAGTATACTCTGGCATATGTATCAAGTAGCTAACACGTAATTTATAAATTGGAGTAATTACAACTGAGGCTTGTCTGTAGTGTGTAAATTATTCTTATGATTTTTCATAGGAATTAATTATGCATTTATATATAGGCTTGTGTAAATTTAGTAAGATAAATTGCTAGTATACAAGGCTTGTATTGTACTGTATAGCTGTTGGCTAAGTGGCGTAAGAATTACCAAAGTTGACTTGTGATTACAATGTCAATATCATCTAGGTAACTTAGGAAAGAGTTACCTAGTTACTTACAAATTTCATGTAGGAATGTTTCATCATGGTCATCCAAATTAATCAACTAATAATTTTGTCAGAACATTTAAATAAAATTAATAGAAGAGTCTTAGCTGCATAAGATGGTTTCTTTTGGTGTCGAGACATCTAAAGTGAGCCTCTCTTCTATGATGACAATGGTACAAAATGTTGCAGCGTCCCAGCCTCCTGCAACTCTCCTGTTTGTCTTGCATAAACATTTTTTTTTATTTACAGAAGATACATGCAGGAAAATGCACTAGCTCTAATAGTATAGGGTACCTGTTTACCATAAACTAGCATTAGTAATTAATAACCTAGTTAATACTAATAACATTTAGTAGTTAATAACTTGCTGACCTACGTGCGGGGCACTGGTACTGCCCCACTTTATACCCGGCTCTGATTGCATTTTTTTTCTAATATGCAACTAAGCAACTGGTCGGTTGTTATGATGTATCAGAGTCGTAAATGGTAGTCTTGGTGGTGATGTGGTGAGGTTGATTCTTCCTCTCCTTAACGCTAATATTCGTGCTAATTATAGGAGTGAACTTTGCCAGCAACCATTGATATCGGATCTGTATAGAGGAGTCACTTGAGTTTAGGTTTATTACAGGCCCCAAGGCACAAGTGTGCTCTCTTTGCCCCACAGTGTGTGTTCGTGAGCAGCGTGACACATGGCCGGTCTGGCCCGTGGTTAGGCTTGCTGCCTCCGCCTTTACGTAGTAGTCGCCAGCTGCTGTTTCGGAAAACGTAAAGGACTCTCTGTACTTAATTGTAGGTTCTCATAAATCTGTTATCCTTTCTGGATAATAAATATATTAGAACCTAATCAATCTGGTCAGATATAATATGATTTAATGTTAGGAATATGCGCTAACAGTTTTCTAAAAGATATTTGATGCTCTAATCTTAAATGGATGTGAGGATATTACCGACTCTAATTGCTTCTAGATGTTTCCCTCGGGAGTTGCTGATGTAACAACTACGTATTATTACACTAGTGTCCTGTGAATCATTTATATTTACTAATTTTTTAATTAACTAATTTTCAATTTACTAATTTTTATTTAGTCGCACATATATTATGGTCCTGTATAGTTCCTGTTTGTATTTATCTGAGATTTGAGTTTGTGCTGGGTAATGACTCCTAGAGTTAGTTCAACGACGTTTCGTCCTAGTCCAAGACGGACCGAAACGTCGAAGCAAAGTTTTAAGGGAATAGTAAATATTTTCTATACTTTCGAGGCACAAGCCATCAGAAAATAGCTCTATACAGGAACAAAAATATGTACACTGTGTAATTTAAGATTGGAGTGCCAATAGATCCTAGTCTCATTATCCTCGGGAACAGCAAATATTATTGAAATGGCCATGTGTGACGATTTATTGGGATGTAACCATTTTCCGAGCTGCATTTCATGAGCGCGACACCCATCTTACCCCTTCAGTACCTAGATTTAGAGGGCAAAATGTGGATATGTAGATGCGATGGCAGTATGGAGCGGGTGGAAAGGAGTAAGGGACATCAAGGTGGATGAAGAAGAGGTAATGGCTATTTGGATGGGTGGAGAATGGGGGTTAGGGTGATCCATGCTGGTGCAGAGGGCGTGCTGGGTTCCAGCCTACGGTTGCAATGAAATTCAGGAGCTGAATTACAATCAATATAAAACAAAACATGTTGCAAACCAATGGTGCCAAGATTGCATAATCATTCAATACTGCAACCAATTAACGCCTATGTCGAGATCCAAGCTTAATTCATACAAAATAAATAGACATTGATGCAGACCCCTTCACCGATCTAGTGTGGAACCTGAGGAGTGTAGTGAGGCACTTGGGAAATGTAATGAGGCACTTGACTAATGCAATGTGACATATTCTAGGCACAAGCAGTGGCAAAGCTATACACTTTTAATGCCTGAACCAGAACATACTTTGATGTCAACTCATTCTCGGATGTGAGATCATTATACTAATCGTATGAGTGATGAGGAAGATGAAGCTTCCTCATCTCCCCGGATACGTGTTGATCCTTAGTGTTTACGATTAGCACCAGCTGGCCGGGGCTCTGCTTGTTCCCCAGAAAAGGCTTAAGTTAACAGACACCGAATTTTTTACGAAGGTTTCAACCACCGTTGAATATATAATGTACACACACATTATTTATATATATTCCGCCATGGGCACCCGCCTAGACCGTAAGTATTGGTGTTGCCCTGCGCCTTGCCGCCCCTATCTCCACCGAACACCGGGGTATTTGCGGACATGCACGGGCAGACCAATACGGCAGCCATGGTCTCATCTGTCGTAAGACACAGGGAAAGATTGCCAGACATGAAGCAGTCAATGACATCATCAAGAGAAGTTTGGCTACAGCTGGGTGTCCAGCACAAAGGGAACCCCAGTTGTGCAGACCTGACAACAGCCAAAAACGCCCAGATGGAGTCACCCTGCAGCCATGGAGGGAAGGTAAACAGGTCGTATGGGATTACACGTGTGCATCTACATTGGCTGATACCTATCTACCTTACAGCACAGTTGAGGGAGGCGGGGCAGCCACCTTCAGGGAGACCCAGAAAACCAACAAGTACAGAGCCCTAGAGCGTTGTTACAGGTTCGTGCCGTTAGGCTCCGAGTCTCTGGGCGCCTGGGGTAAATGTGCACTTGAGTTGTTAAAGGAGGTGGGCGAGGAACTCATTGGGAAAACTAAAGTCTCACGAGCGGCCAGTTTCCTGTTCCAGCGCCTCAGTGTCGCAGTTCAGAGGGGAAATGCGTGCTGTATCCTGGGTACGCACCCAACCTCCGAGGAGCTGGACGAGGTCTTCGAACACTGATTGTTATATTGGTATATATATGTGTGTGTGTGTTCTCTGTAAACTGTAGCATTGCAATAAAATTAAACAAAAAATATAAGAAAATAATAGGGGTGGTAGGAGAAGAAAAGATTAAAGTGTTCAATGAGAATCCACAAGATCTTCTCTGAATACTCTTTACTTTCTTCTTCGAGGCTGTGGGTGTCGGAAAATCCGACACCATTTAATAATCATACAGATAATAGCTGTATTACCAACAAGTTACCCATAGAAAACGTAACTTGTAGTGGAATTACCATCTAAAGAAAACGGGATATCATCACCACATACCATTATAATTCACCAGCTATTCTGCTGGGAATTATTCTTAAATACATTAGTCTTTGGACTTTACCATCATAAAAACATCTTATATAAATTAACTTAATTATCAATATTAAAGTAGAGTAAATGTGACCCTTCTATCACTTTCTGAAATCTGGACAAAGTAGGCCAGGCGTCAGTGAGGAAGGAGGGCAGCCATTGGTGTGTCACCTCCGAGACGTGTGGAGCGAGTACGGCTCCTATCATTCTGGACAATGTCGGCCAGTAACGTCAATAGAATGGAGTGTTAAACAGCCATTGTTTATATTGAGACCAGAGGCTCACACGGGAGCAAATACGGCTCCTGTTAATTTTACTTGGACGTAGTGTTATGGAAACCAAAGGTACCATCTCCAACACGATGTCTACAATTCAAGTTAAGTCTATCCGAAACCCGTTTATCATTCATTTATGGCCATTAATGTCAGGATATAGGGTGACCCGGTTAGATCGCGAAATCGCCTCATACTAAAGGTAATTAAGCCAGGTCTTCAATGTTCTGTATAGTGTTTTCTTTGATATAGCTTGTCATATATAGGATTCTGGCTTCACAGCTAGCGCACTTTTGACAGGTCAAGACGAGGATGCAAGATTATGTGCACCAGTTACTGGGTGATAGAAGCTACCTCAAAGAGGATAATTTGGTGTCTACACTCTAGTTATACCTGGTGGACTAACCTGCTGTACTATAAGAGAAGGAACCTCATCAATGTATGTAGCTATTACTGTAGTTTGATTGGCTGCATATATATATAAACTATTAAACCCCCCCTAATGTGTAGAGGATCGATTTGTGAGATTATGAGATTATTGCAGAAATACAGTCCACTTATCATTATACAAATTGCTATCGAAGTATATAAATTAACGAAAATATAAATTCATATAAATTAAATAAATATAAATCTCACAGGTCGGTTCCCACATTATTTGGTCCTTCGAACCGGATTATTCGGTCCTATGAACCCACATTTGGTCATCTTAGTACCGGATGAACCAGTTAACCAGTGGATTCATTAAATACTAGTGCAGTGTTATTTAAACAAAGCCAGCCAGTCATAGACAGCGGCGTTGCCTCGTGGGAGCTCAGGAGTCTCCCTCAGCCCAGTTCAGCTTCGTCAGCGGTTTCATGCACACCCACAGATATTTGGTGGCGTGTTATTTCGTGAAATGACAGCGCTAATATAGAAGCCAGCCAATTAGTGACTGTCGCAAGATTGTTCACGGATTTCGTGGTGTTACATTTCGCGAGAGATTATCTACGAATTTTGTGGACTTTATTTCGCGAGGTCACTAATAATATTTAATACTTCTAGATAATATTAGAAGTTTCATAGAGGCTAATTAAGAGGCTATTATCAATAATTGTGTATATTATTTCTCCAAATAGAGAATTATTTAATATATTGCACTAGTGATCATAGTATAATATTTACTAATTGCCAACCCACAACAGGGTAGGATATTACCATTGACTAGTTGAACTATTATCGTTCATCCTTGTCCCATTATTACTATAGTCAGTTGTACTATATTGAACAACCTAACACCATTAATGAATGGTGCAGACCCTATTTTGGGTGTAATTTTTATCAACTCGAGTTGAGTTGTATATATAATAATTTACTTATGATCATTACACCTTTGAGTGATTAATTAGTGTCTCTACCATCCTAGGGTGATATAGAAGAGCTAACCTAAAGGTACTTCCAGTGACACTGGTTTATCACTCAAATCATTAGTGTGGATGATTGTATATATATATAATGTGTATTAATTTTAAGTGCTAACCTCTAGTAGAGGTAGGATTATTGCCTAGTGAGTGCAGAATTTACCCTAGGCTACCATTAGTGTTTGTTCAGTATTATGAGCAGCCCAAGTACAAGTCCCACAAGGCTTCACCAACTAGCCAGTATGGATAATGCAGGGAGAATGAAAAGAACCCTTGCAGGTCTTAAAGGCCACTTAACAAGACAGATCAAGAAATGTGAAGATTTGTCACAACAATCAACAGTTGATTATGCTGACCTGGAAAGCTATTATCAAGCAGCTGCAGGTAAATTTGAGCAAATTAAATGTCAAATAGCAACATATGTGGCTGAACTTGCCAACACTAATTTATCAGAAACAGAAATAGACGACATTATGGTTGATCTTGCGAATTATGAAGATCACACTCAGGCCACGTTACAGCCTTATGTCAAATTAATTGCCCAGAACAAGGCAACAGCAACAACAACAACAGTTGCATCTAATACGAGTCAAGCAGAAGCTCGACTCCCTCCAATTAATTTACCCACTTTCTCAGGAAAAGATGAGGAAGATTGGGACGAATTTTGGAACAAATTCGTTGACCTTGTAGACTCAAAACAATCTTTACCAAAGAGTAGTAAATTCTCTTATTTGCAAGGCCAATTATCAGGTGAGGCTAAAACAGTAGTATCCCATCTGAGATTAACTAATGACGGCTATGATCTGGCAGTAAAACTCCTCAAGGATAATTATGCTGATCCAGAAGTAAGAACATCACATTTAGTTCATGAGCTGTTGCATTTACCCCCACCGGAGGCTTCAGCTGATTCACTCCAAGTCTACAAGCTGGAGGTAGAATCATTGATCAATGCCCTCAGCCTGACAGCAGATACAAACGGGGCTGAGTGGGTCTTGAAAATAATTGTCCAGGAGAAAATACCTAGGGACATATTGAGACAAATGAGTGCTCATTACAATAAAAGCATCTTATCTATGAATGAAATATCTGAAGGTTTAAAGTCAGTAGTTCATCAATTACGAACACATGACAAATTAAAACCACCAAGTAAACCCTCAGAAACCAATAATAGTAAACCACAGAGTACCAAAGGTACTCCAAATCAATCTAGACAATATAATTCAACACCAAAGTGGAACAGTGGCAGTGTGGGCGTATATGCAGTGGGACCCTCCAAGCCTATAGTTACTGTGTCATCCAAGAACGTGACACCAAAGGGTACTGGAAGCTATGGAACATGTTTGTTCTGCAATGAGAAACATTCAATGTACCACTGCCCTAATTTTCCTGATAGTGACGCCCGTGTTGAGCGACTCAAAGATTTGCAACATTGCACGAGGTGCCTCAGGAAACATAACATCAACGACTGTGATACCCAATTACACACCTGTAATAGGTGTAACAAAGGTCAGCACCATGCAGCATTGTGCAGAGACACCAAAACAACGTCTCCAAACCCCAAGGTGGAAGATAGCATTCCCACCACAGTACAGTACTGCAAGGTGCAACCAACAAAGAGTGTCCAATCGGCAAAGTCTAAAGGTAATACGACTTTGCCTACTGCCCAAATTACCATCCTGAATAAGAGGGCCATGGTCTATACCCGTGGGTTGTTTGACCAAGGATCCCAGAGAACATATATCACTAAAAAGTTGGCAGATGAATTACAATTAAGGCCTGTAGCCCAGATGTCATTCAACATCTCAGGGTTTGTAACAGATGCAGGACCTCAAGTCTACCAGGTGGTACAACCATCAGTACGTTTAGGCAGGTACATCTGTCGAGTACAAGCCATTGTGGTGGACAAAATACCAGTAGACCTACAAGTTCAAGGTCTGCGAGCAACAGCCAAATTCCTGAGAAATAGAGGAATAAAATTGGCAGATAATATTAAGTCTGATCACCTCAACGACTTCGGTCTCCTTGTAGGGACAGACTATTGTCATCGATTCATCGGTAGCCCTACTAAATATCAGGGTATAACCATGTTAAACTCTGCAGGAGGTAAATTACTCTCAGGCCCAGTATCAAGCCTGAGGAGACCTATGCCTGCAGATAAACAATACCAGTAGAGATCTAAATTTGTCAGCTGATTATATTTCTCCAGTAGCATTATACTAAGGAGATTACAGCTGACTATAGTAACAGAGGTTGATGTTAGTATCATCATTTGAAGCTGAAGATGAGTTCATGAGGCCTCAGTGGCAAATCAGTGAACAGTAGCCTAAAACAGCTACAAGTCACTGCGACCAATGTCACTGAACCCACTGCAGTCTCAGAACCATACTTTACTTTAATGATGAGCTATTCAATCCTCTGAATCAATTAATTAAATTAAACCCCAGTAAATCTGATGACTGATTTGATACATTTATTATTTAATCAAGATGTATTCCATGGGCCTCAGTGTTTATATATCAGTGACCAGTTACCTGAAGAAACTTCAAGTTATATCTAAGGTCACTGATCTCACTGCAGTCCCTGAATCATACTTGACTGTAGTACTTGATCACATCCAGTCTTCTGGGTTAAATAATATGTAATAAGGCTTGAATATTAGCCTTTCAAGAGTTGACAGGGAAATGAAATCGCATTAGACTTCTAACCCCTGCAACTCTAGTACGGGACATCCGTCCTGTACGAACAGACACACAAATGTGTGATTACTAACAACTAACATCAAATTAATCTAATAATCCGAAGGAGGAGTATCGGTGTTCGTCTGTTCTAAATAGGACTTCGACCCGTGAGCAGCCCCCTGGGGAATTATGTCGGAAAATCCGACACCATTTAATAATCATACAGATAATAGCTGTATTACCAACAAGTTACCCATAGAAAACGTAACTTGTAGTGGAATTACCATCTAAAGAAAACGGGATATCATCACCACATACCATTATAATTCACCAGCTATTCTGCTGGGAATTATTCTTAAATACATTAGTCTTTGGACTTTACCATCATAAAAACATCTTATATAAATTAACTTAATTATCAATATTAAAGTAGAGTAAATGTGACCCTTCTATCACTTTCTGAAATCTGGACAAAGTAGGCCAGGCGTCAGTGAGGAAGGAGGGCAGCCATTGGTGTGTCACCTCCGAGACGTGTGGAGCGAGTACGGCTCCTATCATTCTGGACAATGTCGGCCAGTAACGTCAATAGAATGGAGTGTTAAACAGCCATTGTTTATATTGAGACCAGAGGCTCACACGGGAGCAAATACGGCTCCTGTTAATTTTACTTGGACGTAGTGTTATGGAAACCAAAGGTACCATCTCCAACACGATGTCTACAATTCAAGTTAAGTCTATCCGAAACCCGTTTATCATTCATTTATGGCCATTAATGTCAGGATATAGGGTGACCCGGTTAGATCGCGAAATCGCCTCATACTAAAGGTAATTAAGCCAGGTCTTCAATGTTCTGTATAGTGTTTTCTTTGATATAGCTTGTCATATATAGGATTCTGGCTTCACAGCTAGCGCACTTTTGACAGGTCAAGACGAGGATGCAAGATTATGTGCACCAGTTACTGGGTGATAGAAGCTACCTCAAAGAGGATAATTTGGTGTCTACACTCTAGTTATACCTGGTGGACTAACCTGCTGTACTATAAGAGAAGGAACCTCATCAATGTATGTAGCTATTACTGTAGTTTGATTGGCTGCATATATATATAAACTATTAAACCCCCCCTAATGTGTAGAGGATCGATTTGTGAGATTATGAGATTATTGCAGAAATACAGTCCACTTATCATTATACAAATTGCTATCGAAGTATATAAATTAACGAAAATATAAATTCATATAAATTAAATAAATATAAATCTCACAGGTCGGTTCCCACAGTGGGTCCCTGCAATTGCACCAGAGGTGGAACCCTTATCCTGGGAATAGGTCTGTATAGTTGAACTAGGAGGATCTTACACCTGATGCTCACCTAAGTATCCGAGAGTTAAGTCACTTTAAGTTAACAAAACATGTAACAATTTTAAGTATATCTTAATCATCTGCTAGAAGACCCACATCTTCTCCTTACAACACATTATATGCTATGTATTCCTATATGTGCCTACAATTTTCACATTTTATAATTATTTTTCTAGTCGTCTCTCATGATCTCACTCATATAATGAATAAAGGGGGGGGGGGAGGGGGGAGGTCACCTGAAGAATCGCTCCCTAGTGTAAATGTTGAAGTCTGACCTAACCCAACCAATTAGGTCACGCAAGAGATCATCATTTATTCACAATAGCGAAATTATCTGCAGGTGAGCCACTGGGGACACGGCAGCCGTACGTGCTCCCAGGGACGCACGCTATCCCAGCCTGCTAGGCTTAATGAGGTCCCCCCTGCAGGTGGGACTGACCTTTTCTTGGGACACATATGCAGGTTATATATATATATATATATATATATATATATATATATATATATATATATATATATATATATATATATATATATAATTATTAAATATGACCGAAAAAGTAAGATTAATAATTCTAACACGAATTTTCTCAATCTTTCGTACATTTCTTTTCACTGTTGGAGGTAAATCAAAGATCAATTCTCCAAAATTCATTTTTATTTCTAGTCTGACGCGACACGAGCGCGTTTCGTAAAACTTATTACATTTTCAAAGACTTTAGTTCACAAATACACAACTGAATAGAACTTACGCATCTCCGATTTTATATCTACATTTGAGTGAGGTGGAAGGGGTGATGTGGCATTAACACAAGACAGAACAAGATGTGGTATTCATAGGGTATTAATTTCATCAACACAAGACAGAACAAGAAGTGGTATTAATAGGGTATTATTAGGGTATTCATAGGGTATTAATATTTCATCAACACAAGACAGAACACGAAACAATGGATATTGAATAGAAGTGTTTGTAGAAAGCCTATTGGTCCATATTTCTTGATGCTTCTTATAGAATTATCAACACAAGACAGAACACGAAACAATGGATATTGAATTGAAGTGTTTGTAGAAAGCCTATTGGTCCATATTTCTTGATGCTTCTTATAGAAGCATCAAGAAATATGGACCAATAGGCTTTCTACAAACACTTCTATTCAATATCCATTGTTTCGTGTTCTGTCTTGTGTTGATGAAATTAATACCCTATTAATACCACTTCTTGTTCTGTCTTGTGTTGATGAAATTAATACCCTATGAATACCACATCTTGTTCTGTCTTGTGTTAATGCCACATCACCCCTTCCACCTCACTCAAATGTAGATATAAAATCGGAGATGCGTAAGTTCTATTCAGTTGTGTATTTGTGAACTAAAGTCTTTGAAAATGTAATAAGTTTTACGAAACGCGCTCGTGTCGCGTCAGACTAGAAATAAAAATGAATTTTGGAGAATTGATCTTTGATTTACCTCCAACAGTGAAAAGAAATGTACGAAAGATTGAGAAAATTCGTGTTAGAATTATTAATCTTACTTTTTCGGTCATATTTAATAATATATGTCTACAGGAAAGACTGCTACCAAAATATACTAATATATATATATATATATATATATATATATGTCGTACCTAATAGCCAGAACGCACTTCTCAGCCTACTATTCAAGGCCCGATTTGCCTAATAAGCCAAGTTTTCATGAATTAATGTTTTTTCGTCTACCTAACCTACCTAACCTAACCTAACCTAGCTTTTTTTGGCTACCTAACCTAACCTTACCTATAAATATAGGTTAGGTTAGGTTAGGTAGGGTTGGTTAGGTTCGGTCATATATCTACGTTAATTTTAACTCCAATAAAAAAAAATTGACCTCATACATAGAGAAAAGGGTTGCTTTATCATTTCATAAGAAACAAATTATAGTAAATATATTAATTCAGGAAAACTTGGCTTATTAGGCAAATCGGGCCTTGAATAGTAGGCTGAAAAGTGAGTTCTGGCTACTAGGTACGACATATATATATATATATATATATATATATATATATATATATATATATATATATATATATATATATATTTCTGAATGGTGGGTTATTTCGTTGATTAGTGCGATACTGCACTGTATCATATGTGTGTATGTTCATATGATATGTATGTACATACTTTATGACATATTTATATGTATATATGCAAATATGGATGCGTTCTATACAGCATGTAACGCTGCAAGGAAAACCAGGCAGTATAGAAGCCTCGCCTTCACAGGGAACAATATAACAACTGACAAACTGCAGGAGCTAACCACACATTCGTCACCGTTATTCTGTTTATTCAATAGTCTATAGTTTCTCAACATAGTTTTTTTTATTAATTATAAAACATGGGAGAGGTATAGTGCTATTCCTATGCCTACAATATAAATTGTATTTACTTTTTCGATCGTAGTATGTAAGAAATTGGCGCATAATTACTTAACTTGTGCCTTACCCACATACATGTTTAACGTGTCCTGAAATCTCCAGCACAAGCGTGACTAGGCTGTGGCAGCAGCCTGTCTTCTTACAAATTTCGTTGCTTTTCGCTCGTATGCGCAGACTAAAAATGGACGTAATTGAAAATTGATTCGGCTCAGGCTATCCTCTTATCCATTATCCTCTATCGGTATGTATAGACACCTATATATACAACGCCACCCAGCTGTTAATTCCATTTTCCCATTTTCTGCACAAATACTTAATTTTCAAGTTAGTTTATCTGTAAATATCTTGTCCATAATGAATACCTTTATATGCTATTTAAATTAATGTATTAAACCAACCGGTTACTCTTTCAGATTATTAATTAAATGAACACGGTAATTAATGTAGAAAGTGAGAGGTGAGGTTAGGCTATTACTTGTACCTCCATCAGGCTTAATGCCTATCAACCTCATTTATCATTGAGGTCACCACTAGTATACTGACCAACCAGCAAATCTGCTGTACTCTAGAACCAAGTTTAAGGCTATATAGAGCTCTAAAGTGATAAATGCAGAGAAGAGCAGGGCAGACATTGCTTCCTTCCAATCATAGTCAACAAAACCTGCTCGCTAGATCTTGCAGGTCCGCAGGTTCCCCACACCTCGTGCACACGCAAATATCTGATCGCTGGAGAGTGTAATGTTACGGAGTCCTCTTCCTCTAATATTTTCTTGGTATGTTATTTCTTTTTACTTTCAAGTTCACTGCCGTTTACGAGTGCATCGCTGCCCATCCTCCTAAATGAAAGTACTTAGTAATAGAAACTGTGTGATCAAAAGTACAAATATATATATATATGTACCTAGTAGCCAGAACGCACTTCTCGGCCTACTATGCAAGGCCCGATTTGCTTAATAGGCCGAGTGATTTTCTTTATTTTCAATAAATTGTTTCCTATTTGTTTATTTTAAATAGTATTATTATCATATTTTAAGATCATTATTTATTGACTTAGTTGTGATAGTTTAGGTTGGGTTAAGATAGGTTAGGTTAGGTTAGGTTGGGTGTGTTAGGTGTGTTAGGTTCGGTCATGTATCTACGTTAGTTTTAACTCAAATTTAAACAAATTTACTTATGAAATGATAAATTTGTCCATTTCATTATGTATAAGAATTTTTTTTAGAAAAATTATATAAATTCAGGAAAACTTATTAGGCAAACTTATCAGGCTTATTAGGCAAATCGGACCTTGCGTAGAAGGTAAAGTACGACGTTCTGGCATCTAGGTACAACATTATAAATTTATATATGTATTTATATATATATATATATATATATATATATATTTTTTAAAGTTTGTGAGGGTACCACCTCTGGTGCCAATGTGGGGACCCATAGCCTCGGAGAAGAAAATAAAAAGTATTCAGAGGAGACCTTGTGGTTTCTCACTGAACACTAATATTATCTTCTCCTACCACCCCCATTCTTTTGTATGTACACATATATATTTACTTTATTTGAACTTTGTTACAAAAAAGGAGTTACATATGGGTTACAAAGATGGTTGTCATAGGTTGTCGAGTTCCTCCAGCTCCTCAGATGGCGGGCAGGAACCCTGGATGCAGTGCGCATTTCCCTTCTGTATCGCCACACTGAGGCGCTGGAAAAGAAAGCTTGCAGCTCTTGGGTCCCTTGTTGTTTCAATGAGCCTAGAACCCAGTTCCTTCAAAAAACTGGTAGCACTTTTGCCCCAGGCGCCGAGTGTCTCAGAAGCAATGGGGACAAAATTGTAGTGGTGATCCAGTTCTCTATACTTACGGGATTTGGCTGCTTCCCTGTGGGTGGCAGCGCCACCTGGTTGTGCAACACTGAGGTTAATGTAGGTGTTAGCCAGGGTTGATTCGCACGTGTAGTCCCATACCAACTGCTTGCCATTCTTCCAGGGGTTCACTGTGATACCATCCGGGCGACCAATAAGAGCATCAGAGTTACGGGGCGTTTATATATATATATATATATATATATATATATATATATATATATATATATATATATATATATACATATATATTTATATATATATACATATATATTTATATATATACATATATATTTAAATATATACATATATATTTATATATATACATATATATTTATATATATACATATATATTTATATATATACATATATATTTATATATATACATATATATTTATATATATATACATATATATTTATATATATATACATATATATTTATATATATACATATATATTTATATATATACATATATATTTATATATATACATATATATTTATATATATACATATATATTTATATATATACATATATATTTATATATATACATATATATTTATATATATACATATATATTTATATATATACATATATATTTATATATATATAATATTTAGATATAATTATATTTATATATATATATAAATATATATAAATATATATATATATATATATATAATTATATAAATTAGGGTACCTCGGTAGTCGTCCAAGGGATCGAGTGAACCGTATAAGTAAATTAGGTGCGTGGAATGATTTATATAATTAGCTGAGGAGCAAAACACTAGAGATCTGAGGGGAGAGTTTGCTTGGAGGAGGCGGCCTGCCTTACGCCCGCCTGACCTCCAATACTCATTATTCCCACTCATACACCTGACAGAACACGCAAGCACAGGCACCCCCCACACACACACACACACACACACACACACACACACACATACACACACACACACACACACACACACACACACACATCAGCACTGCGCCTTTGATGAAAATCATATCAGCAAATTCTCCCCTGGCTGAAACGTCCACTTGTAGGTCAAAATCTGGCGGGTGTTCATTTTCCCCTTAATTATCGACTAAAACCTCTTCTGTACCAGGCAAGTAGAGTTTGAATTGGGAAAATTTGGTTGAAAAAAATCACATAATTAATCCAGAAAGAAGACAGATCAGTTGTCTAAAGGAACCATAGGAATGGTAGTGTGGTTGTAACACCGCACCTTAGTCAGTGGTGGGTCGGCTGGTTGGTGGGTCGACTGGTTGGTGGGTCGACTGGTTGGTGGGTCGGCTGGTTGGTGGGTCGGCTGGTTGGTAGGCTACTGACCTGGTTGATGGGGTTCTGGGAGTTCTTCTACTCCCCAAGCCCGGCCCGAGGCCAGGCTTGACTTGTGAGAGTTTGGTCTACCAGGCTGTTGCTTGGAGCGGCCCGCAGGCCCACATACCCACCGCAGCCCGGTTGGTCCGGCACTCCTTGGAGGAATAAATCTAGTTTCCTCTTGAAAATGTCCACGGTTGTTCCTTATTTGGATTAACCAAATAAATATTGGGTTTCTCACATTCTGTATATTGAATCTCAACACGGCTTCATATGTATAAAAAAATAAAAAATAAAATAAATTACAATAATGAAAATGAAGTTAATGATAACTGCAATAATTGCAATAATGAACTACAAGTTGTGAGGACCTTACCTATGGCCGTCCTCGCTCGGGTGACCTTGAAGGGCAGGAATCTCGCTGTCCGACTTGAAATTTGCTCGACCTTTACAAAATAAAATGTCATCGACAGCTTACCGCCAGAACTGGCAGACCAACACCCACAAATTACCTTTTGACAGTTCATTATTATTAAGGTAATTTTTACTATTGTAATACAAGGTAACAGGTATTCACCGGCAAAATAAATGTGTTATAGACCTTGACGCCCCTAGTTATATGAAGTAGGTACAGGGAGATTTATAGCGAGAATTAATCAAATAACCCGCTTATCTGCCAGGATTACTTGTGTGTTCCTGCCAGGATTACCAACCACCCAATCTTATACCTAACCAACCAGCCAACATACCAGCCATGCAACCAACCCTCCAAGGATTCACCCTCGATCGGGAATCGCATGAGAAAATCTTTAGAGAGTGGAGCGAGGGCTTGTTTTGGTGGAGCCATTGTGGCAGCAGCACTCATTACAGACTGATTTAGTGTTTGCCGGCACGTCGCCCATTGTCTTTGCACGAATCCTAACGATGAGAAAAGCAGCGCGGACAAAAGAGCGCGAGCGAGAGAAAAGTGAAAGAAGTGGCTCTGATCGAATTCTGGCAGGGGGGGGGACCCCCACCCCTACAGGGGAGACTGTCCCATCCTGGCAGGGAAGAGGGTCCCCACCCCGACAAGGTCGAGGACCCCCTACCCCGACAGGGTCGAGGACCCCCTACCCCGACAGGGTCGAGGACCCCCACCCCGACAGGGTCGAGGACCCCCACCCCGACAGGGTCGAGGACCCCCACCCCGACAGGGTCGAGGACCCCCCACCCCGACAGGGTCGAGTACCCCCCACCCCGACAGGGTCGAGGACCCCCCACCCCGACAGGGTCAAGGACCCCCACCCCGACAGGGTCGAGGACCCCCCACCCCGACAGGGTCGAGGACCCCCCCCCCCCCACGACAGGGTCAAGGACCCCCGTCCTGCTGTTCGATGCACGATAATCCCAGCAATAAGCCAACGAGGCCCCGCTGCCATGCGCCACAGACGGCTGCATGAACACCAACACTACTCTACAGCCTAATACAAGTAACGCCTCATTATTAACTATCACAGAAACTGAGTACAAAATACAAATCTTTACATAACAATAAATGAACTACTGCAGTAACTGCATATCTCCCCCCCCCTGCCACCCCCGCCCCCCCTCCTGTCAGACTTGATGAGACCCTATAATTCCATACAAAATAATTGCTGACAGCGGACATGATGAATAATGAATTATTATTGAAATAGGTCGCGTGTCAAGATGCCGTAGAGACCCCCGAGGGGAGGGAAGACTACCTGATAGGAGGGGGGGAAGGGGTAGAGGGAAGGGGAAGGGAAAGAGGGAAAGACTGGGATAGGAGGTGTGTTTTCCAGAGGTCCCACAAGGCTCCATTAACAAGCTCCCGTGTGAGAACAAATAAATACTGCTCATTGAGATGGGTGGGAAGGGTCCTCCTCTTGTTGTTGTTCTTGATATTTTTAATCATTTATAATAAAACTAATCATAATTAGTTTTAATAAAGTGAAGTATAAATCTTTACATTTATTCGGTGTTATTAAGATTTTAAGTAATTCAGTTATTAAGTGTATTTTGTGGTAGAGAGCAGTATTGTGCTCCTCACTAGACATACAGCATGCAACCCGTTCTCGCAAATTTAATAAGTCAATATTGACTTATTAAATATGTGCATAGGTGACATACTTAACATAATAGTTTCCCTTGAAAAGCTTCATAGAAAACACCGACCTTACCTAACCTACTTAGTATGTTAAGATAAGCATCTTATAGCTTCGTAATTACAATTATTACCTAACCTATACCTATAATAGGTTAAGTAACAATTGTAATTACAAAGCTATAAGATGCTTATTTTAACATACTAAGTAGGTTAGGTAAGGTCGTTGTTTTCTATGAAGCTTTTCAAGGGAAACTATTATGTTTAGTATGTCACCGATGCACGCAACTAATAAGTCAATATTGACTTATTAAATTTGCGAGAACGGGTTGCAGCACTATAACAAATGTTATCTAACAACTGACAACTGTGGTCACGAATTCAAAATGGTTGGACGTGTACTCCATTACAGATCTGATTTGGGAGTTGTAGAGTTGTCAGAGTTGGTGTCCCAAAACTATTCATTCCGTTATGTCATAATAAATACATTATTGCCTGTACACCTCTTAGCGTGTAGGTGTTGCGCTACACCTCTTAGCGTGTAGGTGTTGCGCTACACCTCTTAGCGTGTAGGTGTTGCGCTACACCTCTTAGCGTGTAGGTGTTGCGCTATACCTCTTAGCGTGTAGGTGTCGCGCTACACCTCTTAGCGTGTAGGTGTTGCGCTACACCTCTTAGCGTGTAGGTGTTGCGCTACACCTCTTAGCGTGTAGGTGTTGCGCTACACCTCTTAGCGTGTAGGTGTTGCGCTACACCCCTGTAGACGCGCTAGATCCATAGCGCATTTGGCTGTATTTCATAAGTATTCACCTCGGGTATGGTAATTGGTGGGTTGTATATGAGTGTTGTCTAGCCTGAGGATAGGACGGTATACTTGGTGCCTCAGGGAGACAGTTGGGTGTCACCTGGGGCGACACTTCCTCGACACCGTCGCCGCCAGGCTCAAATAGTTTGATGGGCTCGATGATTTATATCTTCTTTCTTGTCTCCTTAAGCAAATCGGTGTACAGTCTTCTGCTTGGGACGCTAGCCTCTGGTATTATTAACTTTGACATCGAAGTAGATGTTCTGCACGAGTGGGAGTGGTTGGGTAGGTATACAGGAGTAGGAGTTATCTTTGGTGAGCTCTTACCTCGCGTCTAAGTTTGAGTCATTGACCTTCCTCCGTAAATTTGTTTGTCTTCTCCCGCTCCTTCCATAACTGGAGTGGTGTAGCTCATGCTCAGTGGGTACAGGCCGCTCGCTTTGCAGCGTGTTCTGGTTACCGTGTGGGGCCTCGTCCCGCCCACCCTTGCTCAGGGCTAAACCTCTTGAACTCCTTGATACTTACGCGACTCGATGTCGCAGCTACACGAAAACCCTTAAATCATCTTGCAGCGAGCTTTACCATTAAGATCTAAGGTACGCAACTTCCAGACTGGTTCCAGACACTCGGATGAAGGCTGGCTTTTTGTGCTTTGGCATGCTCGAAACGGAAGTCTGTTCGCTCAGAGCACAGCGTGACTGAGGCAAATCTTGGTCGAGATGGCTGAAACTGTGTTTTAAGAGTTAAGTGATCATTCAAGGTGGACCACTTAAGTAACCCTTCAAGTTGGACCACTAAGATGTGCACGCGGAAAACCGCTCAGAATGTATTTATCCTGCTGCTTGTAATGATATACACACATACATATACGGTGCAGATGATATACATGCATATATATATATGGTCCAGATGCATACAGAACAAGACCGTGACATAATCACGTAGCCATTCAGAATGCTTCCCTACACGCGTATGTACTCAAGGACATGTACACATATAAGCACATACGTGGATGGATCCTTTAGCGCAGTGGTCTACGTCCTCGGCTTTCAAACGAGTGACCCTGAACACTGTACATGTGGAGTGTTCTCTCTCGCCACACATGTCACACCTACAGTAACTGATGACATATCGTAACACGTAACAATAGCTGTCATAACACATACAAATACATTCAAAGCATGCAAAGGAAATAACAGGTATGCAAAAATGACGTCACCGCCTGTAGAACGTGAGGTCAGCTCCCGTAGAACGCGAGGCCAGCTCCCGCAGAACGCGAGGCCAGCTCCCGCAGAACGCGAGGCCAGCTCCCGCAGAACGCGAGGCCAGCTCCCGCAGAACGCGAGGCCAGCTCCCGCAGAACGCGAGGCCAGCTCCCGCAGAACGCGAGGCCAGCTCCCGTAGAACGCGAGGCCAGCTCCCGTAGAACGCGAGGCCAGCTCCCGCAGAACGCGAGGCCAGCTCCCGCAGAACGCGAGGCCAGCTCCCGCAGAACGCGAGGCCAGCTCCCGCAGAACGCGAGGCCAGCTCCCGCAGAACGTGAGGTCAGCTCCCGTAGAACGCGAGGCCAGCTCCCGTAGAACGTGAGGCCAG
>NC_091176.1:28756205-28836205 GCF_040958095.1 Procambarus clarkii
TGGGTGTTGGGTGGGTGTGTGTCCACCAAGGTGGGTGTTGGGTGGGTGTGTGTCCACCATGGTGGGTGTTGGGTGGGTGTGTGTCCACCATGGTGGGTGTTGGGTGGGTGTGTGTCCACCATGGTGGGTGTTGGGTGGTGTGTTTGTCCACCATGGTGGGTGTTGGGTGGTGTGTGTGTCCACCATGGTGGGTGTTGGGTGGTGTGTGTGTCCACCATGGTGGGTGTTGGGTGGTGTGTGTGTGTCCACCATGATGGGTGGTGTGTGTGTGTCCACCATGGTGGGTGTTGGGTGTGTGTGTGTCCACCATGGTGGGTGTTGGGTGTGTGTGTGTGTCCACCATGGTGGGTGTTGGGTGGTGTGTGTGTGTCCACCATGATGGGTGGTGTGTGTGTGTCTACCATGGTGGGTGTTGGGTGGTGTGTGTGTCCACCATGGTGGGTGTTGGGTGTGTGTGTGTCCACCATGGTGGGTGTTGGGTGGGTGTGTCCACCATGGTGGGTGTTGAGGTGGGGGTGGGGAGGCTTCCGTCAGCGACGCGTCTCTCTACGTCTGTCGGCATTAGTCTAGCACTGGTGGTGCTCAGAGGAAGGAATATCAGACAGGTTGGGAGGGGGTGGGCATGGGAGGAAGGGGGTGGGCATGGGAGGTATTGGGCAGGCGTGGGGTCACGTTTCACACTGATAATGTTCCAGAATGTTGATGTGTGTGCTGCTCCAGTTATGTTTGTTGTGTGTAATGTTCCGTGTCGTTATTGGCCCTTCCTCTCACCTGGCCCTCCCCCTCCTCCCCCACTCACCCTCCTCCCCTACACACACACACCTCCCCCACTCACCCTCCTCCCCCAACACTCCCACCTCCCCCACACCCACTTCATTCACACCCACACAACACGCTCGGCTACCAAATAAAACAATCAAGTTTCTGTCTTTCGCTTGTCAATTTTTCTTTCTTTCTCACCTACTTCTCTCTTTCTCTTCACTGTTTCTCTCTTTCTCTTCACTGTTTCTCTTCTCTCGTGCTCTGTCTCTTTCTATGTCACGTGAGAGAAGAATCAAATCTTAGTAACTTGGGATGATATATAGAGATAGTGTGAGGTTACCTGGAGGGTGATATACGGGTATGTTATAGACAGTGACTCGGGTGATGAAGGCATCAGAGATCTTGACTCGTAAATATACAAGTCCGCAACACGTTGAAGCGTTAGATGAGCAGCACCAGCAGCAGCAGCAGCAACAACAATGACAGTAGCAGTAGCAGCAGCAGCAGCAGCAGCAGCAACAGCAGCAACAACAACAACAACAACAACAGCAGCAGCAGCAGCAGCAGCAGCAGCAGCAACAGCAGCAGCAGCAGCAACAGCAGCAGCAGCAACAACAACAACAACAACAGCAGCAGCAGCAGCAACAGCAGCAGCAGCAGCAACAACAACAGCAGCAGTAGCAGCAGCAGCAGGTAAGATGACCAGCCCCCCCCCCCCCCATCTCCTCCAATATAACCACTACCAATTACCGCATCTTTAAGGAGAGGGCGACGCGGCAGGTGGCGACGCCCCGCTCCGAGGTGGTGAACAGAGTAAACACAAGAGGGGTTGGCTTTATGTACACACAACCTACAATTTTCTTCACTGGCTGCCTGTCATCTCACATTGTTACTGTCGGCAACCCGCACCCAACGACACCCAATTACTCCTCCCTCCCCTCCCCTCCCCGCCTTCACCCCCACCAGGAACACCCCTACCAGCCACTACCCCCCACCAGCCACTACCCCCCACCAGCCACTACCCCCCACCAGCCACTACCCCAACTAGCCCAAAACCAGCAGGTCGCCTTCTTCACCTGTCTTTTTTTTGGGGAGAGGAAGGGTCATGTACTTTTTTAACGGTATAGGGATATGTAGAGAGGAGGGAGGAGGTGTTGGGTGTCCGGCCGGGGAGACAGAGAGAGAGATTGTAAGTTAATAGATGTTGTGGTTAATGTTAGGTAGAAGTGCATATCTTTGGGCTTTATCTACATGAGCGCGTGTACTCTCACTCCTTCCTGTGCTTGCTGGGGTTGAACTTCAGTTCTTGGATCCCACCTCTCAATTGTCAATCCCTTCGTGTATTTAAGTTTCCGAACACTTTAGGTTCTGTTTACGTATATATATATATATATATATATATATATATATATATATATATATATATATGTATATATATATATATATATGAAAATGAAAACTCACACCCCAGAAGTGACTCGAACCCATACTCCCAGAAGCAACGCAACTGGTAACTACAGGGCGCCTTAATCCGCTTGACCATCACGGCCGTCAAAAGGAAGTGATAGCCGAGGCTATTTGAGCCACTTCCCCGACGGCAACTCGGATGGTAATCTTGGGCATAGCATTTCACCAAATCACCTCATTCTTTGGGGCACACGTGAGGAACACAATTGCGAACAAGCCTGAATGGTCCCCAGGACTATATGCGAATGAAAACTCACACCCCAGAAGTGACTCGAACCCATACTCCCAGAAGCAACGCAACTGGTAACTACAGGGCGCCTTAATCCGCTTGACCATCACGGCCGTCAAAAGGAAGTGATAGCCGAGGCTATTTGAGCCACTTCCCCGACGGCAACTCGGATGGTAATCTTGGGCATAGCATTTCACCAAATCACCTCATTCTTTGGGGCACACGTGAGGAACACAATTGCGAACAAGCCTGAATGGTCCCCAGGACTATATGCGAATGAAAACTCACACCCCAGAAGTGACTCGAACCCATACTCCCAGAAGCAACGCAACTGGTAACTACAGGGCGCCTTAATCCGCTTGACCATCACGGCCGTCAAAAGGAAGTGATAGCCGAGGCTATTTGAGCCACTTCCCCGACGGCAACTCGGATGGTAATCTTGGGCATAGCATTTCACCAAATCACCTCATTCTTTGGGGCACACGTGAGGAACACAATTGCGAACAAGCCTGAATGGTCCCCAGGACTATATGCGAATGAAAACTCACACTCCAGAAGTGACTCGAACCCATACTCCCAGAAGCAACGCAACTGGTAACTACAGGGCGCCTTAATCCGCTTGACCATCACGGCCGTCAAAAGGAAGTGATAGCCGAGGCTATTTGAGCCACTTCCCCGACGGCAACTCGGATGGTAATCTTGGGCATAGCATTTCACCAAATCACCTCATTCTTTGGGGCACACGTGAGGAACACAATTGCGAACAAGCCTGAATGGTCCCCAGGACTATATGCGAATGAAAACTCACACCCCAGAAGTGACTCGAACCCATACTCCCAGAAGCAACGCAACTGGTAACTACAGGGCGCCTTAATCCGCTTGACCATCACGGCCGTCAAAAGGAAGTGATAGCCGAGGCTATTTGAGCCACTTCCCCGACGGCAACTCGGATGGTAATCTTGGGCATAGCATTTCACCAAATCACCTCATTCTTTGGGGCACACGTGAGGAACACAATTGCGAACAAGCCTGAATGGTCCCCAGGACTATATGCGAATGAAAACTCACACCCCAGAAGTGACTCGAACCCATACTCCCAGAAGCAACGCAACTGGTAACTACAGGGCGCCTTAATCCGCTTGACCATCACGGCCGTCAAAAGGAAGTGATAGCCGAGGCTATTTGAGCCACTTCCCCGACGGCAACTCGGATGGTAATCTTGGGCATAGCATTTCACCAAATCACCTCATTCTTTGGGGCACACGTGAGGAACACAATTGCGAACAAGCCTGAATGGTCCCCAGGACTATATGCGAATGAAAACTCACACCCCAGAAGTGACTCGAACCCATACTCCCAGAAGCAACGCAACTGGTAACTACAGGGCGCCTTAATCCGCTTGACCATCACGGCCGTCAAAAGGAAGTGATAGCCGAGGCTATTTGAGCCACTTCCCCGACGGCAACTCGGATGGTAATCTTGGGCATAGCATTTCACCAAATCACCTCATTCTTTGGGGCACACGTGAGGAACACAATTGCGAACAAGCCTGAATGGTCCCCAGGACTATATGCGAATGAAAACTCACACCCCAGAAGTGACTCGAACCCAGTCAATCTTGACGGCCGTGATGGTCAAGCGGATTAAGGCGCCCTGTAGTTACCAGTTGCGTTGCTTCTGGGAGTATGGGTTCGAGTCACTTCTGGGGTGTGAGTTTTCATTCGCATATAGTCCTGGGGACCATTCAGGCTTGTTCGCAATTGTATTCCTCACGTGTGCCCCAAAGAATGAGGTGATTTGGTGAAATGCTATGCCCAAGATTACCATCCGAGTTGCCGTCGGGGAAGTGGCTCTAATAGCCTCGGCTATCACTTCCTTTTGACGGCCGTGATGGTCAAGCGGATTAAGGCGCCCTGTAGTTACCAGTTGCGTTGCTTCTGGGAGTATGGGTTCGAGTCACTTCTGGGGTGTGAGTTTTCATTCGCATATAGTCCTGGGGACCATTCAGGCTTGTTCGCCATATATATATATATATATATATATATATATATATATATATATATATATATATATATATATATATATATATATATATTATATATATATATATATATATATATATATATATATTATATATATATATATATATATATATATATATATATATATATATATATATATATATATATATATATATATATATATATATATATATATATATATATATATATATAATAGTCTTCACCTTTTCCTTCACTCCAGAGTTCGTGTTTCACTACTGACACACAATCTCCTCCAGTGTCCCTGTGGTTCATTTAGTAACCCTCTGATTTATTTATAACTAATAATGAACTAAAATGTTCCACATTATCGTGTCAGGCGTATCGATACCTCGCAGTATTTTGTACGTCTTGAGCAAGTTTCCCATTTTTCTTCTATCCTCTAGTGTAGTGTAGTGAGCCTCACTTACTTTATTTTATTTCTGTAACACGTGACTCTAGGTCTTAGTTCGATGATATAACTCTTAAATTGTTCTGTTTTGTGTTTAACGATAAATGCGCTGCATATTATAGAATTGGTGGGACGTATGTGATATACAGTTGCTTTATTGCTAAATGTATGTATATACGATTAACTGTATGTACGGAATAATATCATACTTCTAGCTACATTGTACATGCGTGTCTGTCGACTGGTGACTGGCATGTGAGAGGTGAGGGAGGTTGCATGAGATGATGATCGACCAGCCCTGATAGTTGACGTAGCTCAGGTTGCAGGGAGCATTGATCAGCCCTGATAGTTGACGTAGCACAGGTTGCAGGGAGTATTGATCAGCCGTGATGGTTGGCCGAACTCAAGTTGCAGGTGAAGATGACCAGCCCTCAAGGTTAACCTGAGAGAGGAAGTCTTGTCTGGAGAAGGGAGACACTGGAGACTGTGCAGGGGTGACGCAGCAGCTGACGCTATATAGAGGGAAGGTGTTGCTAGGGGCCCCATACACCGGCCAACGCCTGCACCCTTCACCATCACCGGGGAGCCCTTAGTTGTTACCTTGTGTCCGGCCAATACACAGCTTCCCCGTGTCATCGCTGAGACTGTCAAATTATCTGACAAATGAGACTGACAAATTATCACTTGAACGTGTCCAGCGTAGGATGACAAAGTTAATTCCCCAAATTAGAAATCTTTCATATGAAGAAAGGTTAACAGAGCTTAAATTACATTCACCAGAAAGGCGAGGAGTTAGGGGTGACAGGATAAGAGGTTTACAAGTGGATGAATGGACATAACAAAGGGATATTAATAGGGTATTAAAAGTATCAACGCAAGACAGAACACGAAATAATGGATATAAAGTGGATAAGTTTAGATTTAGGAAAGACTTGGGTAAATACTGGTTTGGTAACAGGGTTGTTGATTTGTAGAACCAATTACCGCGTAACGTGGTGGAGGTGGGGTCCCTCGATTGTTTCAAGCGCGGGTTGGACATGTATATGAGTGGGATTGGGTGGTTATAAATAGGAGCTGCCTCGTATGGGCCAAATAGGCCTTCTGCAGTTACCTTGTTCTTATGTTCTTATATCAAAGTTATCATGTTTACTTGTGAAGTTATGACATTGGAGTTTTGAGAGAGGTGCCAGATACGTCTATCTCCCAGGCGTATTCTGGCCACTATAACATCACAGTGCCAGAGTCTTGTTCTGTTAGTTCCATATATAAATGTCTCCTCGCGGTATTTATCATAATGTTCAATGCTGCAGCTTTCAGGTTTTTGTGACTTTTTTCGGTGTGTAAGATTTTCACTTGACGTTCGTTTGAGTATTCCTTTTGTCACTGTTAATGAAACACTTGTGTAAATTACTGCTACTTGCAACACCAGTTAATTCAACTGTCGAAGGATTTCTAGATTCGCTTCCAGCTTTGATTAATTAGATCATGGAGTAATGAAACAATAGATAGGTGTAGGCAGGTGTACACAGGTGTAGGCAGGTGTAACACAGGTGTAGATAATTCTGGACCGACGTGGTAGACAGGTGTGTGTTGGACCAGGAGGAAGCCTACCGTGTCTGCCCAGGTAAACCTCGAGAGAAATAGTACGACTTAAAAGAACGCTGTTTACAGAAGGGTCAGGTTTTCTGGACATTTTCTTGCGTTACAGAAAAAACGAAAAAGCTATATAGAGTTACACATGTTCTAAGGAATTTAGGAATTGCGTCTCTTGCCTCATCCAAGCGACCCATCCTCAGACTATGGTTATTCTACCCAGCGGCCGATCCCAAAGACGCATTCGTCACTTTTACGATGTTGTTCATTCAAAATAGGAATTTTCTCAAATATGAGCTAGTGTTATTATACATTAGCATATTGTGCATATTTACGCGTAAGTTGGGTTAGGTGTTTAGGTTTTGGTAGCAATTATTTGTCTTTGTTGTACGTGGGTTAAGCATTTTAAAGAGTTGCGATTCGAACAGATGTCGTGAACGAAGCACTGTTCGAGGAATGTTCGAACGTCATCAGTTGGGAGTCATGTGGAAAGCGTTTTTCATTCACGAACGGAGTCTGGCGGCTGCATGGAGCGACCATTTAACTTTCGTTGATGAGAACGGGCAGCCCGTTGCCACCCAGATTCGAACACCCATTGGTACGTGCCACCCAGGTGCCAACCACCGCCGTCACCACCCAGGTTCGAACCCCAGCCGCTGCTATACACCTGCCCTCCACCATAAAGAGTAACATGAACTATAAGAATCATATTGACAAATTCACAAGAACTAAAAGTCAATCACACAAAGTCAGGTGTAATGTAAGAGAGGAAAGCCAGGTGTTATGCTAGCCGAGGGTAAACTCTCTCCCACCCCAGAAAGTAGAGATATTTCCCCACCCCAAAGACCCACCAGATGTAAAGTTCCCTCTCAGCTGAGGAGAGCGCCCTCAGCCCGGCCGCAGGTCCGCCATACCAGAGACAAGCAGATTAAGACACTCCTAACGTGCAGTACAGCGCCCGGGCCATATTGGGTGTGCGGCGGAGCTGTCGTCGCGTGTCGGGGAATTAACACGGGATTTATGCGGCCCACGGTAAGATTCCCACCAGGTTAAAATGTTGTTTGATTGAGAGCTTCGGTGTGGTGTTGTGGTGGTGGTGGGTGTGGTGGTGGGTTGGTGGTGGGTGTGGTGTTGTGGTGGTGGTGGGTGTGGTGGTGGGAGTGGTGTTGTGGTGGTGGTGGGAGTGGTGTTGTGGTGGTGGTGGGTGTGGTGTTGTGGTGGTGGTGGGTGTGGTGTTGTGGTGGGTGTGGTGTTGTGGTGGTGGTGGGTGTGGTGTTGTGGTGGTGGTGGGTGTGGTGTTGTGGTGGTGGTGGGTGTGGAGGTGGGTTCTTGGTGGGTGTGGTGTTGTGGTGGGTGTGGTGTTGTGGTGGTGGTGGGTGTGGTGTTGTGGTGGAAGTGGGTGTGGTGGGTTGGTGGTGGGTGTGGTGTTGTGGTGGGTGTGGTGTTGTTGTGGTGGTGGGTGTGGTGTTGTGGTGGGTGTGGTGTTGTGGTGGTGGTGGGTGTGGTGTTGTGGTGGGTGTGGTGTTGTGGTGGGTGTGGTGTTGTGGTGGTGGTGGGTGTGGTGTTGTGGTGGGTGTGGTGTTGTGGTGGTGGTGGGTGTGGTGTTGTGGTGGAAGTGGGTGTGGTGGGTTGGTGGTGGGTGTGGTGTTGTGGTGGGTGTGGTGTTGTGGTGGTGGTGGGTGTGGTGTTGTGGTGGGTGTGGTGTTGTGGTGGTGGTGGGTGTGGTGTTGTGGTGGTGGTGGGTGTGGTGTTGTGCTGGTGGTTGTGGTGCTTACCTAACAGTGTCTAAGGAGACTGAGGCTTAGCTCTTCACGTCCTGCCTACTAGTCCTGTTGTATCTGTTGCATTATAATAACTATTCTGCCGTCCAAATTCTTTGTCGAATCTGGCCTTAAAATTGTGGATGGAGGTGGCTTCCACAACTTCTTTCAGTGCATTCCACTTGCTAACTACTCGCACAGGGTACGATTACTTCACCAACCAAGGTGAGAGTACGTCTAACCCCTAATGACTTTGTTACATCTAGATGGTTGTCTTACCTCATCAACAGTAACTATAATGTCATCCATTGTTTCTGCTGGGATTTCATCTCACAGCCTTGGTTCACACTGGTTCTACCGTATAGACCTCCTATTAAATCTTTTGTTAAATTCCTCACATACCTCATTATTGTTTTCTATGAGAATTCCTCCCCAATGTCATCAGTCTGAGTATAAGGACTCCCTACTGCCGTTTTTCTCCTTATATGGCTATAGAACAGCTTTGGCTGGTTCTATAGCCATATAGAACCACAACACCCGCAACAATCAACAAACAACATGGTATGCCCAGCAGGTTGTGGGTATATACTGTCCTTGTGACCTTTAGTGCGTGAATACCGTGTCTCCCGTGACCATTCTGGGGAGTGGTGATAGTCACAGGCCAAAGACAAATAATGTTGTTTATTATAGAAGAGAAGATGAGTCAAATTAGATGAGTTAGTGCTGGTGATGGAGAAGATGGCGTGGTGTTGGGGATGTATGATAGAGGGAAGGAGGAATGATGGAGGAGAGATATGGGAAGGAAAGGGGGAGACGTGGGAAGGAGACAGGAGAGGGGGTTAGGTCGTTTGTAATTAGGAATGGGGGTCACGTGACGGTAGGACCAACACGCTCCCTGTGTCAATACCTCCAACACTGTCCCTCCACCACACTCCTCCATCCCCCCAACACTGTCCCTCCACCACACTCCTCCATCCCCCCAACACTGTCCCTCCACCACACTCCTCCATCCCCACCAACACTGTCCCTCCACCACACTCCTCCATCCCCCCAACACTGTCCCACCACCACACTCCACCATCCCCAACACTGTCCCTCCACCACACTCCTCCATCCCCAACACTGTCCCTCCACCACACTCCTCCATCCCCAACACTGTCCCTCCACCACACTCCTCCATCCCCCTCAACACTGTCCCTCCTCCATACTTCCCCCACCTCAGCTGTGTCTCCCCATTCACCCCACCATGTCCAAGACCTCAGTCCACCATCATACCTTCTCCAATATGAAGCTTTTTCATTTCTGTCTCTCCAGCACGCCATCACCACCTCCATCTCTGTCCAGAGAGCGAGAGAGAGAGAGAGAGAGAGAGAGAGAGAGAGAGAGAGAGAGAGAGAGAGAGAGAGAGAGAGAGAGAGAGAGAGAGAGAGAGAGAGGGGGGGGGGGGGGGGGGAGGAAGGGGCATAGAGATGGGTGTGAGAACTTTGACTACTTCGTCTAAACCACAGACCAAACACTCTCCCCTTCTCTCCCACTCCCTCCACAATAATACCTTCGCTTCAGCCACCTTTCTTTTGTCTCCATCCCCCCCCCCTCCCCCCTCTACCCCCTCCCTTCAGAGACACCACCACCACCACCACCATTTCACTCAGGAGTACAAATAATGAACATTGTAATACCTTTGACCTCATACAAGATACTAAACTACATGGCAGATATTTATTGCTCCATGTTACTCCTACGTGATACACTCGAGTACCATTGTAATATATTACCACTGTTTTAATGGTAATTAAAAGACTGACACTTTTAATACCACGGTACCATTTGTTTGGTATTGGGCTGAAGGTCTATCACCGCAGGATTAAGGTCATCACAATAACTTACCGACCAACCAGCAAGTATTCTTTAGCCCTGAACGTAAAGACTGAACCCAAGACTGAAGCAAACTCAGTCTGTAAACACCGAGAACTCTGCTACACTTGTGTGTGTGTGTGTATACCCGCTGATAATACCATGGCTGGTATGTGGTTGTGGTACTATACCTCACTAGCGAGTCGTTACTATTTTGTGAACATTTTGGTAGAATGGTACCAATGGCTGCTATGGTTGGCGAATGACAAGCGGAAAGAGACATAGTCTGACAGTCTCTGTTTTAGTAGCAGCAGGTCTGGTACTGATGACCCTGCAGGTACAAGGAGCAGGGTCACCACTGCTGCTACAAGGAGCAGGGTCACTATTGCTGCTACCAGGAGGAGGGTCACCACTGCTGCTACCAGGAGGAGGGTCACCACTACTGGTACAAGGAGCAGGGTCACCACGACTACGTTACACAGAGCCAAATACCTGCCCAGCCATTTGTTAAAGTGTGAATAACATTTACACCTACGACTTGTGTGGCAATGTGTTCCAGCGTCCTACAGCAGTGTATAGGCACTGTATCCTATATACCATTATATCTCCTTCTCAAATCCATCGCTCTTTCAAAGAAAACAGGTTTTGATTCTTATGCCTTTATCCTTTAGATTTATTTCTTTAATAATGATACGCCTAGCCATCCTGCGAGACAGGGATTTTTAGAATAACTCTGCTAGAGCTCTTGACACACATAGTGTGTGTCAAGAGCTAGCTTGACACATAGTGTGTCAAGAGCTAGCTTGACACATAGTGTGTCAAGAGCTAGCTTGACACATAGTGTGTGTCAAGAGCTAGCTTGACACATAGTGTGTCAAGAGCTAGCTTGACACATAGTGTGTCAAGAGCTAGCTTGACACATAGTGTGTCAAGAGCTAGCTTGACACATAGTGTGTCAAGAGCTAGCTTGACACATAGTGTGTGTCAAGAGCTAGCTTGACACATAGTGTGTCAAGAGCTAGCTTGACACATAGTGTGTGTCAAGAGCTAGCGTCAAATAGTCTAGGGTAGCAACACGAATGTGCCCTTCTGTAAACACGACGAGCTTTTCATCTTTTGTGACGAGCAGTCGATAACGGTAGAGAGTAATCCAGGGAAGGTCCAACCAATAGTTCAGTCTTTGGCGATTTATAATCAAAATTTGTGGCTGTTAAATTCCACACTGTGATGGTGGTCTTGCTCTGGGCTGGACGTGACTATTCTGGTGATTACTAAAAGATCCGTCTCTTGGTAGCCTTAGTAAGTTGTTTATTTACGAGCGTATATATGTACTGGTGGTGCTGGTGCTGCTACTAGTGTTGCTACTGGTGCTGCTACTCTTGCTGCTACTAGTGTTGCTACTAGTGTTGCTACTGGTGCTGCTACTGTTGCTGCTACTGGTGCTGCTGCTGGTGCTGCTACTGTTGCTGCTGCTGGTGCTGCTACTGGTGCTGCTGCTGGTGTTGCTACTGGTGCTGCTGCTGGTGCTGCTGCTGGTGCTGCTACTGGTGTTGCTACTGGTGTTGCTACTGGTGCTGCTGCTGGTGCTGCTGCTGGTGTTGCTACTGGTGCTGCTACTGTTGCTGCTGCTGGTGCTGCTGCTGCTGCTGGTGCTGCTGCTGCTGCTGGTGCTGCTGCTGCTGCTGGTGCTGCTGCTGCTGCTGGTGCTGCTGCTGCTGCTGGTGCTGCTACTGGTGCTGCTGCTGGTGCTGCTACTCTTGCTGCTACTGTTGCTGCTACTAGTGTTGCTACTGGTGCTGCTACTAGTGTTGCTACTGGTGCTGCTACTGGTGCTGCTACTGTTGCTGCTACTGGTGCTGTTTCTACTCTCAGATTTTATTCTAGAGAGAACCATTGAAAACTAAATTTAATTTATCTGTGAGAAAGAGTACAAGGAGAATAAAAAATGTAATGTAATAGAGCCGCACGAAGGAATATACAAACCTCTCTCTCTCTCTCTCTCTCTCTCTCTCTCTCTCTCTCTCTCTCTCTCTCTCTCTCTCTCTCTCTCTCTCTCTCTCTCTCTCTCTCTCTCTCTCTCTCTCTCTCTCTCCCCCCCCCCTCCCTCCCTCCCTCCCCCCACACCCCCACCCTGTCCCTCCCTGGTCCAACACCACGTTTAATATTGCCCCAAGAGAGACAATGGCTCTCAACCACACAAATCCTTCTTTTGTATTCACGTGAGAGATTTGAGGCCTAGCAGGAAAGGATCAGGGGCGCATCTGACCTCGTTTAGCTCCCTCGTATTTTGATCGCGTTTCAGGGTGTGGGATTCTACGCCAGCGAGCAAATCATCGGGTTGAATTCCTCTTGTGCCAAGATCTTTGGTAATAGTTTCACTTTGACGGCGTCTTGCTTAGGTCAGGAAAGCGAGAAGTATATACGTTATGAAGGATTGTTTTGGCGGCGCGTGGAAGTCAATAAGGAGCATTAAGCCCGCCTTCTCCTGCAGCGACAGTGTCCTGAATCCCACATTATTTGGTTCTTATCTTTTCTTACGATCCTCGCTTGTTTTAAGGCCTTTTTTCGATTTTTTTTTTGTTATGATGAAGTATTTCGGCGGGATCTTTCACGGTTGTTGTGTGGTCCCGAGAGTATTGTTAATTATAGCTTCCACCAGGGCCATTATAGCACGCCCACCAGGTCCTCCACCACGCCCACCAGGTCCTTCACCACGCCCACCAGGTCCTTCACCACGCCCACCAGGTCCTTCACCACGCCCACCAGGTCCTCCACCACGCCCACCAGGTCCTCCACCACGCCCACCAGGTCCTCCACCACGCCCACCAGGTCCTCCACCACGCCCACCAGGTCCTCCACCACGCCCACCAGGTCCTTCTGAACCTCACTCTTCAGTCACTATCTCACCCCCACCAGCTTCCACCCCCCCCCACACTCTCCCTCACAATCTCCAGTCCAAAACACCTCCCCCCCCACAATATCCACTCCCTACAACCCCAACACTGCTCCCACAACATTCAATCGCTCAACTCCACCCCCACCACCGCTAACCTCAACCCCGATACCTTCCACCCTCACCCCCCCCCAACCCAAATACTCCTCCCCCGACAACCTCCACCCCCCCTCCCCCATCCCTCATAACCTCCACTCCCACTCCATGAACCCCCACCCACCCCATCCCCCTTCCCCCCCTCCCCCACAACCCCCACCCTCGACAACGTCTGCAATATCAGCTTTAGTCAGAGAAATGGATGGAGAATCGCCATTCAATTTTGACTCTCACGTGAGGCAATTTTAAAAACGAAAAAACGAGAAAGGACGAGGGAGAGGGAGCTGGGAGAGAGAGAGAGAGAGGATGTAGTCGGCTGAATGTGTTTACGATATTGGATGGGTTAGATGGGTGGGCGGCTCTGGTGGGTGGGCGTGGGAGGTGACACACTGATGTTATCACGCCCACAACTATCGCCACCTCTCACCACGGTGAGGTGTAGCGGTAGTCGGGTGGTGGGGGGCGGCAGGGGGGGGGGGTCGTATATGGGTTGGTGTTTAACGATCAAACCAGCGTACACTGTAGGGGTGGGTGGAAGAGGGAGGTGGGGGGTGTGGGGGGTCGTGTTCGCGAGTGTTGAAGGGTGTGGACGGGTGTTGGAGGGTGTCTGCACATGTTGAAAGGTGTAAGCGGGTGTTGGTGTAGACATGTGTTAGATGGCAGCCCAGCCTCCTGTTTTCATAGCACGTATAGTAAAGATATAGTATAGTACATATATGGACGTAATGGACAATTAGAAAAGTGTAATTTGGTACTATTCAAATTGGACAAACCGGAAAAGTTTTTGTATTTATGTTGCTTATAAACCCTAACCTAACCTTCTTAGGCCTAATATACGCTGTCTGAGGCCTAATATATAGTTCATATATGTGATCTTCTAGGCCTAGGAATAGTTAAGTTTGGTTTTGAGTTTTATTTTTTCCGGACGCTTTAATTAAAGTGAATAGTACCAATTTCTTCAATCTGTCAACTACGTCAGTATATGTACGGTGAGCCACATAGAAAAAGTACTATAAGAGGAGGATGAGCTGTTAGATGGTGTTGGCGGGTGTTGAAGGGTGTGTTGGAGAGTGTGTTGGAGAGTTAAGGTTGTAGGTGAGTGTTGACAGGTGTTGGAGGGTGTAGACATGTGTTGAAGGGCGTGGGCGGGTGTTGGAGTGTGTGTGTGTGTTTTAAGGGGTGTAGGCTGGCATTGAAGGGGTGTGGCCGGGTGTTGGTGTGGGGCGGGGGGTGTGGGCGGGGAGGCGTGGGCGGGGTGTCAGGGTGGAGATGCGGGTGTTTGCGGTGCGGCTCACAGCGGATCTCCACTGTGCGCCCCGCCACTCTCCGAGCACCGCCGCGCCCCACAGAGTGCTCCGACTCTCTCTCTCTATCCACCGAGAGAGAGAGATAACGGAAGAGACAGACAGACAGATAGACAGAGAACGCCAAACAGACAGTGAGCGCCGGATTAAGACAGATTAAGTCTGATGATACGAGGCCACAACGAGTAACATCCGAGCCCCCCCCCCCTAACACGGACCTCCACACCCCCCTAACACGGACCGCCACACCCCCCTAACACGGACCGCCACACCCCCCTAACACGGACCGCCACACCCCCCTAACACGGACCTCCACACCCCCCCTAACACGGACCTCCACACCCCCCCTAACACGGACCTCCACACCCCCCTAACACGGACCGCCACACCCCCCTAACACGGACCTCCACACCCTCCCTAACACGGACCTCCACACCCCCCCTAACACGGACCTCCACACCCCCCCTAACACAGACCTCCACACCCCCCCTAACACAGACCTCCACACCCCCCTAACACGGACCTCCACACCCCCCCTAACACGGACCTCCACACCCCCTAACACGGACCTCCACACCCCCCCCCCAACACGGACCTCCACACACCCCCAACACGGACCTCCACACACCCCCAACACGGACCTCCACACCCCCCCCCAACACGGACCTCCACACACCCCCAACACGGACCTCTACACCCCCCCCAACACGGACCTCCACACACCCCCAACACGGACCTCCACACACCCCCAACACGGACCTCCACACACCCCCAACACGGACCTCCACACCCCCCCCAACACGGACCTCCACACCCCCCCAACACGGACCTCCACACCCCCTCAACACGGACATCCACACCCCCCCCAACACGGACATCCACACCCCCCCCAACACGGACCTCCACACCCCCCCAACACGGACCTCCACACCCCCCCAACACGGACCTCCACACCCCCCCCAATACGGACCTCCACACCCCCCCCAACACGGACCTCCACACCCCCCCCAACACGGACCTCCACACCCCCCCCAACACGGACCTCCACACCCCCCCCCAACATCTTAACTACCACCTCGCTCTGGTATTGTTAACAGTACTTCACTTTTGCCATTTTCCCATTAGCTCCTTTGAGGACTCATGTTCCTTGGCTGAGACGACCCGAGGAAGCGAGAGACGCTGACCTGCACTCAAAATCTGAGCCATATCAAGTCTGTTAGTTCCCCCAGCGAGGATCTTGCATGACTAGCTCATCTTACCTCTCTCTTCTCATGACTCGCCTTGTGAGACACCAGTTGCTCAGCCTTTCCTCCTCTGTTTTGGGACTTTTGTGTCTAAAAGCAACGTTGTGTGCCTTTTTTTCTTCTTACAGGCTGTGGGGGAAGGGGGGAGAATCCCGGGATTCAGCTCCGGATTCAATCCGAGGCTGAATCCGTAGGTGAGGTACGGGTTTGATTACTTTTTTATATAGGTTTGTGAAGTGGGTCTCTGTGAGCACCGGGTTCACGTACGCCAAGACCTCTACTGGGTGTATGGTGGGGGTTACGACCTCTACTGGGTGTATGGTTGGGGGCTACGACCTCTACTGGGTGTATGGTGGGGGTTACGACCTCTACTGGCTGTATGGTGGGGGGTTACGACCTCTACTGGGTGTATGGTTGGGGGCTACGACCTCTACTGGGTGTATGGTGGGGGTTACGACCTCTACTGGCTGTATGGTGGGGGGTTACGACCTCTACTGGGTGTATGGTGGGGGTTACGACCTCTACTGGCTGTATGGTGGGGGGTTACGACCTCTACTGGGTGTATGGTGGGGGTTACGACCTCTACTGGGCGTATGGTGGGGGTTACGACCTCTACTGGGTGTATGGTGGGGGTTACGACCTTTACTGGGTGTATGGTGGGGGTTACGACCTCTCCAGGGTGTATGGTGGGGGTTACGACCTCTACTGGGTGTATGGTGGGGGTTACGACCTCTACTGGGTGTATGGTGGGGGTTACGACCTCTACTGGGCGTATGGTGGGGGTTACGACCTCTACTGGGTGTATGGTGGGGGGTTACGACCTCTACTGGGCGTATGGTGGGGGTTACGACCTCTACTGGGTAGTATGGTGGGGGTTACGACCTCTACTGGGTGTATGGTGGGGGTTACGACCTCTACTGGGCGTATGGTGGGGGGTTACGACCTCTACTGGGTGTATGGTGGGGGTTACGACCTCTACTGGGCGTATAGTGGGGGTTACGACCTCTACTGGGTGTATGGTGGGGGTTACGACCTCTACTTGGCGTATGGTGGGGGTTACGACCTCTACTGGGTGTATGGTGGGGGGTTACGACCTCTACTGGGTGTATGGTGGGGGTTACGACCTCTACTGGGTGTATGGTGGGGGTTACGACCTCTACTGGGTGTATGGTGGGGGTTACGACCTCTACTGGCTGTATGGTGGGGGGTTACGACCTCTACTGGGTGTATGGTGGGGGTTACGACCTCTACTGGGCGTATAGTGGGGGTTACGACCTCTACTGGGTGTATGGTGGGGGTTACGACCTCTACTGGGTGTATGGTGGGGGTTACGACCTCTACTGGGTGTATGGTGGGGGGTTACGACCTCTACTGGGTGTATGGTGGGGGGTTACGACCTCTACTGGGTGTATGGTGGGGGGTTACGACCTCTACTGGGTGTATGGTGGGGGGTTACGACCTCTACTGGGTGTATGGTGGGGGGTTACGACCTCTACTGGGTGTATGGTGGGGGGTTACAACCTCTACTGGGTGTATGGTGGGGGTTATGACCTCTACTGGGTGTATGGTGGGGGCTACGACCACGACAAGCTGGAAGGTTGTGTGTGGTCACGTGTTACCACCGCTGATCGGGAGTTTATTTTGCGACTCTGGAAAATAAATTCCCGTCACTGGTTACTGGTCGTCTCCGTCTGTTCCTGGTTCCCAGCTGTATTAGGAAGAGAGGTGGGAGGGAGGGAGGGAGAGAGAGAGAGACAGTGAACTAACAGACTGACCCGGGAAGGTCTCTTTACACTTCCATTTTGTGTATCTATATATCGTGTGTGTTTACTAATGTGTTGAGAAGAATGTGACAGAAAAGTTGCATATATTGTATTGTGTTGGTATAGTCTAGCGCTGATGGGAGTCCTGTTAGACTATTATTTTATATGTAATATTTATTAATTCGTATTATGTAATGTAATTATTAATATGAAATAGAAAATTAATTTTTACGGTCACATGGTCAGCGATGATTGGTCAAATATCTTGATGTAATACAACATATAATGTAATGGAAGTTTTTAATATAATATAATATGATATTTTTGAAGCTGACGTGGGTTTAGTTGACAATGATGTAAATTTCTTGCAATGATGCAAGATCCAGGTAGATAAACTTCAAAATTAATTTTTTACATATCATTTGCCAGCCAGGTTTTCAATCCTTTTCTGTGTTTATATATTGACCTTGTCATAACTTCACTGAGAGATGAGGGAATATGAAGATAACTTTACACTTGTTCACTCTGAACTCATCTGTCCAGAGAGGACTTGTAGATTTTTTTTAGGCGGGAAAGATGTTATGTTTCCAGCAGATCAAGCCTGCATTAATCGACGGATCCCCTGAGGGGATATGGTTTGGTAGGAGGCTGCTGGAAGCTCTTGGGAGGCTGCTGGAAGCGCCTGGGAGGCTGCTGGAAGCGCCTGGGAGGCTGCTGGAAGCTCTTGGGAGGCTGCTGGAAGCGCCTGGGAGGCTGCTGGAAGCGCTTGGGAGGCTGCTGGAAGCTCTTGGGAGGCTGCTGGAAGCGCCTGGGAGGCTGCTGGAAGCGCCTGGGAAGCTGCTGGAAGCGCCTGGGAGGCTGCTGGAAGCGCCTGGGAGGCTGCTGGAAGCTGTTGGCAGACCTCTGGGAGCTGGTGAGAGGCTGTTCATGACTTCAAAAATGTAGAAGTTAGTTTTAGATTGGAAAGTGGTAGGAGAGGTACTTTAGCTGGTGGGAGGTGGGTGATGGGACACGGCTGGTGGGAGGTGGGTGATGGGACACGGCTGGTGGGAGGTGGGCGATGGGACACGGCTGGTGGGAGGTGGGTGATGGGACACGGCTGGTGGGTGATGGGACACGGCTGGTGGGAGGTGGGTGATGGGACACGGCTGGTGGGAGGTGGGTGATGGGACACGGCTGGTGGGAGGTGGGTGATGGGACACGGCTGGTGGGAGGTGGGTGATGGGACACGGCTGGTGGGAGGTGGGTGATGGGACACGGCTGGTGGGTGATGGGACACGGCTGGTGGGTGATGGGACACGGCTGGTGGGAGGTGGGTGATGGGACACGGCTGGTGGGAGGTGGGTGATGGGACACGGCTGGTGGGTGATGGGACACGGCTGGTGGGTGGAGACGCCAGAGTTCCCACACTGCTGAGGCCTGCCAGGCACGAGGTCCACCACCAAGGTCAGGCAGGGCGAGAGATGTATTATTCCCGTATACGTTTTGGACGTTGATCGTCCGGCGGGTTATTATAATCGTGTTCCAGTTCCGTGGCAGCGATGCATAATGCAGACCCCACAGCCGGCCAATATGCGCCCCCGAAAATCATGGGCCAGATGACTAATAAAGAACACGACACAATAGTTTTAAATTGGGGTTTTGTGTCTTGCAACTAACGATCTTGGGCCCCGTGTGATAAGATAAATTGTCCCGTGACAGGGAAAGTTGCCCGTGCTGGTCTCTGTTGTACACAGCCATAGCGGCCACATCGACTGCGTTAAATTCGTGGCTTCGACCCTTTGCACTCCAAGTGCCACGGCGAGGCCAGGAGGCCTTTGAGTCTCATCCAGCGAGTTCATCATCGTGCAATTATGAACCTTATTCCCGGTATGTGTAAGCTCTCTAGTACACTAGGGCAGCAAAGCCCGTCCGAAACAGCCCGTATGTTGAGGTGCAGTAGGGCGGGGGCCGGCTAGGGTCGGGTGAGGGTTGGGGCCGGCTGACGGCGAGATGCTGAAGTGCTCTTGAAGACTGAGGCCCGAGCCAGGGGGGACAAAGCCTCCACCGCCAGCCACCAGGACCTGGGGTGGTGGGAACTGTCCGCCAGACCTGCCACCACCGCCACGCTACCACCGCTACCACCACTACCACCACCGCCACACTACAACTACCACTATCACCACCAGGACCTGGGCTGGGAACCTCTGTTGTCAGCCAGTCCTGTCAACACCACCACAACTACCACACTACCAGCACTACAACCACCACCACAGCCACAACACTACCACCGCCTCCACCACCACCACAACCACCACCATTACCATCACCGCAGCCTGTAGAATCTTGGGATCGAACCTCTGCTGACCACCAGACCTGCCACCACCGCTGCCACTACAACTACCACCATCACCACTACCACCATCACCACTACCACCATCACCACTACCACCACAACTACCGCAATCACCATCACTACACCACCACCACCACGCGAGCGGGAGTGTGTGTGTGTGAGCTGAACAAGAGGTTGCAGGAGGTCTGCAAAACGGAACCAGTTTGGGAGTCCTGGAGAGGGAGACGACAAGGCGTCCCGAGCAACATATAGTATTCACTGAAGAGGTATAACAACCCCTCAAGGAACTCGACGTAACAGAAGCAGTTGGACCAGTCTTAAGATAGCCATAGCTACTGAAGGACGCAGAGGCGGTGCTTTGTCTTCCGCTTAATAAATCAGAACACAAACGGGAGACGCTATATTATATAGACATATTATATAGACCATTGTCACTGGCATTCCTTGCAATTTGCTGGAGAAGGTAAACGGGTTAAAACTAATGGAGCCTCACTTTATTAGAGAGATGTAGCATGATTTTAATGGGGAAATTCATACCTGACAAACCTGATACGCTCTTCGACAAGGCAATCAAAATACAAGGAAAGGAAGACTAGTTAAACAGTGTCTTCCTTGACTGATGCAGTTTGTCATGAGAGGCTGTTGTGTAGGAGGAACACGCTGCGTCGACTGGGACAAGAGGGAGCTGGGTAAGAGAGTACCTGAAGGAAGGAAAACAGAAGGTGATGTACATGACCTGCCCCGGGGTGAGAGTTCATGCAGGTGAATGTTTGCACACGTTACAAAACTAATAAGCAATGGAAAAACACCTACCAAAATTACCACCACCGTCATCATGCCAACCACCACTACCATCATCAAAGTAACCACTGCTGTCTCCATCATAGTAACCACCATTACCACCACCATCGCCGTAGCCAATACAACCACCACCATCACAGTAGCCTACCAATACCACCATCATCATCACAGTAGCCACCACTACCACCACCATCACAGTAGCCTACCAATACCACCATAATCATAGTAGCCACCACTACCACCACCACCATCACAGTAGCCACCACTACCACCACCATCATCACAGTAGCCACCACTCCCACCACCACCATCACAGTAGCCACCACTACCACCACCATCATCACTGTAGGCACCACTACCACCATCATCACAGTAGCCACCACTCCCACCACCACCATCACAGTAGCCACCACTCCCACCACCATCATCACAGTACCCACCACTCCCACCACCACCATCACAGTACCCACCACTCCCACCACCACCATCACAGTAGCCACCACTACCACCACCACCATAAAAGCAACCACCACTATCATCATTGCAACCCCATCATCTTAGAAACCGCCATCACCACGACACCAACACCACGACACCAACACCACGACACCAACACCACGACACCAACACCACGACACCAACACCACGACACTAACACCACGACACCATCACCACGACACCAACACCACGACACGAACACCACGACACCATCACCACGACACCAACACCACGACACCAACACCACGACACCAACACCACGACACTAACACCACGACACCATCACCACGACACCAACACCACGACACGAACACCACGACACCATCACCACGACACCAACACCACGACACCAACACCACGACACCAACACCACGACACCAACACCACGACACCATCACCACGACACCAACACCACGACACCATCACCACGACACCAACACCACGACACCAACACCACGACACCATCACCACGACACCAACACCACGACACCAACACCACGACACCAACACCACGACACCATCACCACGACACCAACACCACGACACCAACACCACGACACCATCACCACGACACCAACACCACGACACCAACACCACGACCAACCACAACAACATTCTCACACACACACATGAGACTCACCGCAGGAATGTGAACCATTTAAACACATTAAGACATTCCAAATGGTAGTCTCGGGTCGCCAACTTGTGGGCGAGGCACACGCCTGGCGTAGCAGCGCCTGGCGAAGAACAACACCATGTGGGTCTCACGTTACTCATACCAATGATTTAAACGCATGATGTGAAATGTATAAAATAAAATGGTAATATCCACACTGACTGCAGAATCATTTTGTTGGGAATTATTTGCCACCAACAAAAGATTCCATGAATTGTTGATTTTCCCATTGTATTATGATCGTATATAATTTTTACCGAATTACGTTGGATGGTCGTGAGTGTGAGTTGAGAGACCCCTTTCGGCGCTGCGAGGCCGCGCTTCTAGTTTCCTCACTCTATTAATGTTGTTTTTAATATTGCAGTTAATTCTGGTGTCAAATCAACTTCAAATAATGATTGTGTGTGTGTGTACTCACCTAATTGTGCTTGCGGGGGTTGAGCTCTGGCTCTTTGGTCTTTGGTCCTTTGGTCTGGCTGTGTGTGTGTGTGTGTGTGTGTGTGTGTGTGTGTGTGTGTGTGTGTGTGTGTGTGTGTGTGCACGCGTGTGTGTGTGTGTGTGTGTGTGTGTGTGTGTGTGTGTGTGTGTGTGTGTGTGTGTGTGCGCGTGCGCGCGCGCGCTCACCTATTTGTGTCTGCAGGATCTAGCACTGACTCATGGATCCCGCCTTTCGAGCCATCGGTTGTTTACAGCAATAACTCCGGTCCTATTTCCCTAATATTACCTAGTTTTAAAATTATGAATAGAATTTGCTTCCACAACCTGTTCTTTAAGTGCATTCCATTTTCCCACTATTCTCACGCTAAAAGAAAACTTCCTAACATCTCTATGACTCATCTGATTTACCAGCTTCCACCCATGTCCCCTCGTTCTGTTACTATTCCGTGTGAACATTTCGTCTATGTCCACTCTGTCAATCCCCCTGAGTATTTTATACATTCCAATCATATCCCCCCTTCTCCCTTATTTTTTCTAGTGTCGTAAGGCTCAATTCCTTTAGGCGCTCTTCATACCCCTTCCCTTGTAACGCTGGGACGAGTCTCGTTGCAAACTTCTGAACCTTTTCCAATTTTCTTATGTGTTTCTTCACATGGGGACTCCATGATGGGGCGGCATACTCTAAGGCTGGCCTCGTGTAGACAGTGTAAAGCGCCATAAATGCCTTCTTACTTAAGTTTCTAAATTATGTTCTAAGTTTTGTCAGTGTAGAGTATGCTGCTGTCGTTATCCTATTTATATGTGCCTCAGGAGATAGATTAGGTGTTACGTCCACACCCAGGTCGCTTTCTCGCGTCGTCACAGGTAGGCTGTTCCCCTTCATTGTGTACTGTCCCTTTGGTCTCCTATCTCCTAGTCCCATTTCCATAACTTTACATTTGCTCGTGTTGAACTACAGTAGTCATTTCTCTGACCATCTCTGCAACCTGTTCAAGTCCTCTTGGAGGATTCTACAATCCTCATCAGTCACAACTCTTCTCATCAACTTTGCGTCATCCGCGAACATCGACATGTAGGATTCTACTCCTGTAAACATGTCGTTAACATATATTAGAAATAGAATTGGTCCCAGCACAGATCCTTGAGGTACTCCACTTGTTACTGTTCGCCAGTCCGACTTCTCGCCCCTTACCGTAACTCTCTGGCTCCTTCCTGTTAGGTAGTTCCTTACCTCATGTTAAGGCCTTTCCGCTCACTCCCGCCTGCCTCTCAAGTTTGAATAGCAGTCTCAGGAGCGGTACTGTATCAAAGGCTTTTAGGCAGTCCAGAAATATGCAGTCTGCCCAACCATCTCTGTCCTGCCTTATCCTGCTAGCAGTAGTGTCTCGACATCGTCGAGACACTACACATCAAAAAGTCAACACCAGCAATCAACAGCCAATTAATGCACAACTATATTCCACCCACTTCAAGACTACGAACCAATACAAAAGCATCAAGAGGAAGTGTTGATGCTATGGGCCAATAGGCCTTCTGCAGTTACTTCCATTTTTATGTTTTTATACCCATTGGCTCGTGTTCTATCACAAAGAAGACCAAAGAGCTAAAGCTCAACCCCCACAAGCACAAATAGGTGAGTACATACACGCACGCACGCACACACACAACCAACGAGCCAGAGCTCAACCCCCGCAAGCACAGCTAGGTAAGTACACACCACTTAAGATAAACTTATGACTGATATAGCAAAAACTTTATGCCAATGTGACTGAGTATTGGTCCGTACAAGAGCATGGGAGTAGGGGGGAGGGGGAGGGGATGTAGGGGGAAGGTGATATTTCTGGGGTATTGATCAGGTCGGACCCCCCGACCACTCCAGCACTCTCTGGGTAGCGTGAGGCGTCGACGCTACCCGCAGCAGTAGCGTGAGGCGTCGACGCTACCCGCAGCAGTAGTGTGAGGCGTCGACGCTACCCGCAGCAGTAGCGTGAGGCGTCGACGCTACCCGCAGCAGTAGTGTGAGGCGTCGACGCTACCCGCAGCAGTAGCGTGAGGCGTCGACGCTACCCGCAGCAGTAGCGTGAGAGGTGAACATTAAGCTACAAGAGACACGTGAACATGTAGGAGGTGACGAGGCTGTGGTCACTCCTGGACCACCATGGACCCGCGGACCCTCACTAACCTCACTCGTGTGGGCCGGTTGTCTGTTTTTCAACAGCTTTATTGTGGCTTGTTGCCCTCTATTGTAATTACTGATATTGCTTCCGATACTACTACTATTACTATGCAACTACTGCATAGTAGTTGCTGCTGCTACTGATCTACCATCTACCATTGTGTCTACCATGGTAATACTATGTCTACAATTCTTCCAAAACTGTTTTAGCCTGCAAAAGATAATTTGTTCTATCTGTTTTGTTTGTGTACCGGGGCGTTATTTGTTGACTGATAAGTGTACTAAGGTGTTGGGTGTTGACTAACAAGAAAGATTGTCTCCGTCAAAGATTGGTGAGAGTCAAGATTGGGTAAGAGGGGGAGGAGGAAGCGGGAGAGAGGGGAGAGCAGGGTGGGAAATGAAGGGGGGGGGGGAGTGACAGACTACCTTGGGCACAGACGAGCGAGAAGGGAGACAGACCCGGGCAACGCCGGGTACCACCCTCCTAGTTTACCTATGAGAGAGAATGTCTTTCCAAATTAGGCAGCCAGACGCTTGAGGCCAGCCTCACGAAACCTTGCAGGGTGACAGGTCTGAGTTACGGGCAGTGTATAGGCTGGTCGCTGGTCGAGCCACGTGTATCCCCTTTGCATTTAATATCAAATTCCAGTGATTTGTAATTTCACTAAATAAACGAAAAATCCATCACTAAGTCTGTCACTGTCACATTAAATGTTAGGATGGAAAGTGGTGCTGGGAAGAAGAGAAGTGAAGGAGGTGGCGGAAGGGGGAGAGAGACGGGAGAGAGAGAGGGGGTGTGGGAAGACTGAGAGAGAAAGAGAGAGGGGAAGGGAAGGAGAGGCCTAGGCGTATAAGAGAATCTAACATTGAAATACACAAGATGAATCTTAGCGAGGATGGTATTAAGTTAAAATGGGTTTATGGATAAAGGGAAAGGGGTGAAGGGTAGGGAAAGGTGGTAAAGGATAGGGAAAGGTGGTAAAGGATAGGGAAGGTGGTGGGTGGTAGGGAAGGCGGTGAAGGGTAGGGAAGGTGGTGAAGGGTAGGGAAGGTGGTGTAGGGTAGGGAAGGTGGTGAAGGGTAGGGAAGGTGGTGAAGGGTAGGGAAGGTGGTGAAGGGTAGGGAAGGTGGTGAAGGGTAGGGAAGGTGGTGAAGGGTAGGGAAGGTGGTGAAGGGTAGGAAAGGTGGTGTAGGGTAGGGAAGGTGGTGGTTGAGTACTGGGAAGATTGGAAAAGAGAGGAATAGGGAAAATATATAGTAGTAGGCATCCATCAGTCTCAGGAGACTATCGAGTTGCACGCTTGTTGTCGGTCTGGAGTGGCCTCTCCAAGGCACAAAGCTAGGGTAGGTTGATAATATATTGTCACGGTAATCTGTCTAGGAAGAGATTTGGCCTGCTCCACCATCATCACCTATCATACCACGTCTATATATTCAAGAACTGCAGCCACAAGAGCAACAACAACAACACCTAAAACGTTTAGACAGAGTACCACCAGTCTACCTCCCCCACGGCCCGTCAGCCTCCTAGCACTTGGTGGCTGGGAACTCACGCCACCGGCCGAAACAAGCAGTTAAAGTGAGCCGGTTCCTAGTTATCGACGATACCAGCGCCACCTGGACGGCTGTCGTTCCCTATAGAAACCAGCCACCACCACGATTCAGATTACTCCTGAGTGCTCTACTGAGTAGACCTGTTGGCATATCTCGGTGTGGTAACAGGTTTATGCAGTCTAGCTCATAGTATTCCAGCACCATATTTTATTTGCACATTAATGTAACGTAAATTGGATTGATCATCTTGTTTGTTTTGCACACTTTGTATTAGAGCCAAGCCTGGATATTATTTTGTGTTTTGTGATTTGTTTAACGAAATTTTTATTAAGTAAAGTATTTTTAGATGTTTTTTCTCCATGTCTTATCCTACAGTTACCTCACAGTCAAGACAAATAGCAGTCTTAACTTTTTTTACTTTTTTTTTGTTTTATGTGACTGGCGTTCCATCTGCCATAGAGAGACTGCACTAACATCCATATTTCTCGTGATATATATATATATATATATATATATATATATATATATATATATATATATATATATATATATATATATATATATATATATATATGTATATGTATATATATATATATATATATATATATATATAAAATATATATATATATATATATATATATATATATATATATATATATATATATATATATATATATATATATAAAATATATATTTGGCCTCATCTGTCGTAAGACACAGGGAAAGATTGCCAGACATGAAGCAGTCAATGACATCATCAAGAGAAGTTTGGCTACAGCTGGGTGCCCAGCAGAAAGGGAACCCCAGTTGTGCAGGTCTGACAACAGCCAAAAACGCCCAGATGGAGTCACCCTGCAGCCATGGAGGGAAGGTAAACAGATCGTATGGGATTACACTTGTGCATCTACATTGGCTGATACCTATCTACCTTACAGCACAGTTGAGGGAGGCGGGGCAGCCACCTTCAGGGAGACCCAGAAAACCAACAAGTACAGAGCCCTAGAACGTTGTTACAGGTTCGTGCCGTTAGGCTCTGAGACTCTGGGCGCCTGGGGTAAATGTGCACTTGAGTTGTTAAAGGAGGTGGGCGAGGAACTCATTGGGAAAACTAAAGTCTCACGGGCGGCCAGTTTCCTGTTCCAGCGTTTCAGTGTCGCAGTTCAGAGGGGAAATGCGTGCTGTATCCTGGGTACGCACCCAACCTCCGAGGAGCTGGACGAGGTCTTCGAACACTGATTGTTTAATTGTTATATATTTGTGTGTGTGTGTGTTCTCTGTAAATTGTAGCATTGCAATAAAATTAACAAAACATACAAAAAAATAATAGGGGTGGTAGGAGAAGAAAAGAATAAAGTATTCAGTGAGAATCCACAAGATCTTCTCTGAATGCTCTTTGTTTTCTTCTTCGAGGATGTGGGTCCCTGCAATTGCACCAGAGGTGGTACCCCTAATATATATATATATTTATTTATTTATTATATATATATATATATATATATATATATATATATATATATATATATATATATATATATATATATATATATATATATAATCACACACACAAATACACGTAATAATTTCATCCTTTTATATATTTAATTGCATTGAAACAATGCAATGTAATTTGCCATTGAGACTAATTAGAGCACCTGCCAATATATGACCGCCCCCCCCCCAGGTGCCAATTAAGTGTAAGTATATAACTGTTTTTGTAAATATATAACATATATCATATTATTCATGATTGTTGACCGTAGTTGTTACACCGTAACTACTACCACATCGCTGGTACAAGTTGTTCAGGGATTTTATTATTTTTGTTATCGTCGGGTTTCTAAGCAATATTTTCTCCTTCGTTCTACCTTAGGCCTGGCCAAGGCCTATGCTGGGCCTTCTGTAATCTCTCATTATTTACTCAGTTATCCACTTTGCAGACTTTTATTTTATTTCGTGTTCTGTCTTGTGTTGATACTTTTAATACCATATTCCAAACTGACCATAAATATAATATCGTCTCTGGTGATCTTCGTCCTGTTGGTTACTATACTCGTCGGTGCACTTATTCTGCTCGTCACCGCTGTAGCTCACCCTAAGTTATCCTTCACTTCTTCGGTTAAAGTTACCCGGTTTTCCATAGCGTCATAACTTTTGGAAGACCTAGACTAGTTAGGGTAGGTTAGGCTAGGCTCGGCTAGGCTACGTTAAAATAAATTAACCTAGGGAAAGTTAAGTTACACTAGATTAAGCTAGGGTAGGATTAGCTAGACTAGGTTAGGTTTGGTTTGACTAGGCTTGGTTAGGTTAATCTAAGCTAGGCTAAAACAGTGTTTGGTTAATCTAGGCTAGGCTAAAGGAAAGTTAAGTTAATCTAGGCTAGGCTAAGGGAAAGTTAAGTTAATCTAGGCTAGGCTAAGGGAAAATTAGGTTAATCTAGGCTAGGCTAAAGGAAAGTTAGGTTAATCTAGGCTAGGCAAAGACAAGGTTAGGTTAGGATTGACCTTCGGTTGGTTGGTTAGGTTGAGGATTGATCACGTGGCTAGGTTAAATTAGACTAGGCTAGGCTAGGTATGGTGGAGCATGTTGTTGTTGTTGTTAAAGATTCGCTACCTGGAACAAAAAGTTCCAAGTAGCACGGTCTATGGTGAGCCCGTATGGTGGAGCAGATATCACTACTCGGTAACCTTGCTCATAACGCTATTCTGGGCACCCGTGACAAAGAAACCTTTTGCAACATTAAAACGTATTAAATAGAATAATAATTGTAATTACATTATACAGTTACATAATTATTAATAAATAAAATTACTGAAATGTGAATAATTATTTGATACTGGAGTAAAATTATTTATTCTTCATTTCGGAATTTCAGTGCCTGATGCAGCACTAACTTGCAAAACCATTCCTATTGTTATAAGCAAAGGTTTGGTCATCTTAAATATATTGTTATCGTAATTTTTGGGGGGTCATAAACAAATTTATTATCATTAATTTTTTTGTGTTATGAACAAATTTAACTATAAATGGAGTGAATGGTTATTATGGAGTCGAAATAAGTAATTATTGCCAGCGGCCATCAACTCGAGTGCGGCACTTGCGCGCGTGTAAAATATATATGTGTGTGTGTGTGTGTGTGTGTGTGTGTGTGTGTGTGTGTGTGTGTGTGTGTGTGTGTGTGTGTGTGTGTCACTGGTGATATTTGTGATGAGTAACAAGCGTGTTTAATTAATCACGGCTCAAAAAGCGCATCCCTCCGCCAGCCTCGTTACAGCTTCATCATAAACACGCAATTTAACAAATAAAATTTTGTGCCGTTTTGTTGCCGGCTAAACGGTGATTTTGTGCCCTAATTAAAATGGCATCTGCCGTTTTTCAATTAAGGGTAAATGTGAAATAAATTCAAATTATCAGGAATTAGCGATAACCGGGGCAAATGGGGGTTTATATGTTGGCGCTTGGGGGCCCTGGTGATAGATCGGGTGCTTGGGGGCCCTGGTGATAGATCGGGTGCTTGGGGGCCCTGGTGATAGATGGGGTGCTTGGGGGCCCTGGTGATAGATAGGGGGGCTTGGCGGCCCTGGTGATAGATGGGGGGCTTGGGGGCTTTGGTGATAGATGGGGTGCTTGGCGGCCCTGGTGATAGATGGGGTGCTTGGCGGCCTTGGTGATAGATGGGGAGCTTGGGGGCCTTGGTGATAGATGGGGTGCTTGGGGGCCCTGGTGATAGATGGGGGGCTTGATGTTGTTTGTATACAGTCCCTAGATGCTGGTTGCATTATATACCGCCAAACATTTTTGCGCTGGCACCTGAAGCAGGTTCCGTCACGTGGCTTATATTTGTAAACACTGGCACCTGGAAGAATGTGCCTTCTGCAATGTTAGTGTTTGGGACGCGAGCACCTTGGCCGGTGGTGACATCTGTCAGAATTACCACAACATAACAAGAACCTTCCCCCCCCCTCCCCTTCCCTCTCTCTCTCCCACCCCCTCACCCTAGCCCCATATCCAGCCCCTCTCATGTCCGTCACACCAGCCCCCTCTCCCTTATCTATCCCTAGACCCCATTCTCCTGCTCCTCCCCCCTAAGTCTTCCACTGCAACCCTCCTCATCCTCTCTTTCTCCTCTTAACACATTCTCATGATTACTTTCTTCAACCCTGCGTCCTATTTCTTCTTCCGTTCTTCCCCCCCCCCATCTTCCTCCCCACTCACCCTTCTCTCCTCCTCCCCCACCATCCCGCTCTATCTGTATTCATCCTTCAACTTCTCCCTTACTTTCCAGACCTTCATAAAGTTTCCAGAAGGTGAAATAAATCGCCCCAAGACTGGGCGATGTGTTTACCGTCCAGCAGCAGCACCCTGCTGTCTCTTGCCCAGCAAGACACAGCGCATATATATATATATATATATATATATATATATATATATAATATATATATATATATATATATATATATATATATATATATATATATATATATATATATATATATATATCAAATGTTGTTGAATATGACCGAAAGTGATTTATAGATTAATAATTATAAGATTAATAATTCTAACACGATTTTTTTCAATATTTCTTATGTTTTTCTTCACTGTCGGTGGTAATAAAAATATCAATATTTCAAAATTTATTTTTATTAATGGTCTGACGCCTAGAAGCGTTTCGTAAGGGCTTCTTACATTCTCAAAGACTTCTTTACACTTAACACTACACTTATGAACTACACTTATGATGCACTTGATACACTGTGCATGAAACATTTGACATAACACTTGTTTTTTATTGGTTTGGATGAGGTGGGTATTGGGTGAGGTGGGTACATGAGAATGGAAGTAACTGCAGAGGGCCTATTGGCCTATACGGTGCCTTGAAGTGGGTAGAATATAGTTGTGCATTAATTGGCTGTTGATTATTGGTGTTGACTTTTTGATGTGTAGTGCCTCGCTGATGTCGAGCCGCCTGCATGGTGTTTCACCTTTCTTTTTATAATGTCTTCAACGAAACCGTTAGAGAAGCCGTTGTTGACTAGGACCTGCCTTACCCTACAGAGTTCTTCATCGACTTCTTTCCATTCTGAGCTGTGGCTGAGAGCACGGTCGACATAAGCGTTGACAACACTCCTCTTGTACCTGTCTGGGCAGTCACTATTGGCATTGAGGCACATTCCTATGTTTGTTTCCTTGGTGTAGACTGCAGTGTGGAAGCCTCCGCTCCTTTCCGTGACTGTTACATCCAGAAAGGGCAGCTTCCCATTATTCTCCATCTCGTAAGTGAAACTCGACACAAATGTCAAATGTTTCATGCACAGTGTATCAAGTGCATCATAAGTAGTTCATAAGTGTAGTGTTAAGTGTAAAGAAGTCTTTGAGAATGTAAGAAGCCCTTACGTAACGCTTCTAGGCGTCAGACCTTTAATAAAAAGGAATTTTGGAGAACTGATATTTTTATTGCCACCGACAGTCAAGTACATAAGAAATGAAAAAAATCGTGTTAGAATTATTAATCTTACTTTTTCTGTCATATTCAACAACATATGTTTACAAGAAAGACTGCTACCAAAATTTACTGATATATATATATATATATATATATATATATATATATATATATATATATATATATATATATATATATATATATATATATATATATATATTATTAAATATGACCGAAAAAGTAAGATTAATAATTCTAACACGAATTTTCTCGATCTTTCGTACGTTTCTTTTCACTGTTGGTGGTAATTCACTCAAATGTAGATATAAACAAATCGAAGATGTGTAAGTTCTATTCAGTTGTGTATGTGTAAGCTAAAGTCTTTGAAAATGTAATAAGTTTTACGAAACGCGCTCAAGTGTCGCGTCAGACTAGAAATAAAAATGAATTTTGGAGAATTGATTTTTGAATTACCACCAACAGTGAAAAGAAACGTACGAAAGATCGAGAAAATTCGTATTAGAATTATTAATCTTACTTTTTCTGTCATATTTAATAATATATGTCTACAGGAAAGACTGCTACCAAAATATACTAATATATATATATATATATATATATATATATATATATATATATATATATATATATATATATACACACATGCAATATCTCTCTGTATGGGGTACCAAGGTGCACCCCTGCATCCTCTCTCACCTTTCCCACCTCTCTAACTTTCTTCCCCTCGCCTCCTATCTCCCCTCAACATCCACTCTCACCTTCCTTCTCACACCCCTCTCCTTCCCTGTCCCTTTTCTTCTCTCTGTCTCTCTCCCTCTCTCTCTCTCTCTCTCTGAAAATGTAATATTGCGAAGAGCTGAAAAAGTGATTTAAAATTCGCGGAAAACACATCCGCGATTTCATTTCAGATTTCATGAAAATCGCAGAAGTCGGAAGGGTGAGGTTAGTCCGTATGGATGGTGATATTGTGTTAAAGGGTGCCACTTCCATTCATTAGGTATAGATTTATACTGGTGCTGCCATTCTTCAGATGTGGAGCTGCAGTATGCAGGCCTTTTAGGTACATATATCTAACACATGTATCAACATCTTAGTGATAACATGTAACACATGTTCTAACATCTAACACAATCTAGCTAAAGTTTTAACACGTAACGTATGTAATGACATATTTACTAGCATGTAACAGATATGTACAAACATGGCTGTACATATATGTTATGGGAACCATGGCTCCCATAACACCCCACGGCTCGTGCTTCACCTCAAGGCTGTCACTGGCTGTCACCTGTGTACCCTCTGGCTCTCACACCTTTCTAAACGTATCATAGTCTGTCTTGATTCTCAAAGTTGCCGAAACCGACCATCTTGCGTCCCATCACAGCATCCTCCACAGCATCCTACAATAACATCCTCATCATCCCAGTACAGCGTCTAGCTACCTCATTCACACCGTGCCTCCACAGCGTGCCTCCACAGCGTGCCTCCACACCGTGCCTCCACAGCGTGCCTCCACAGCGTGCCTCCACATATTGCCTCAACAGCGTGCCACCACACCGTGCCACAACTGCGTGCCACCACACCGTGCCACCACAGCATGCCACCACAGCATGCCTCCACAGCTTGCCTCCACAGCTTGCCTCCACAGCGTGCCACCACAGCGTGCCACCACACCGTGCCACCACAGCGTGCCACCACACCGTGCCACCACAGCGTGCCACCACACCGTGCCACCACAGTGTGCCACCACAGCGTGCCACCACAGTGTGCCACCACAGCGTGCCACCACAGCGTGCCACCACAGCGTGCCACCACAGTGTGCCACCACACCGTGCCACCACAGCGTGCCACCACAGCGTGCCACCACACCGTGCCACCACACCGTGCCACCACAGCGTGCCACCACAGCGTGCCACCACAGCGTGCCACCACACCGTGCCACCACAGTGTGCCACCACACCGTGCCACCACAGCGTGCCACAACAGCATGCCACCACAGTGTGCCACCACACCGTGCCACCACAGTGTGCCACCACAGCGTGCCACCACAGCGTGCCACCACAGCGTGGGTTCTGCAGCCTCGAGATACTCTCGTAGATCAACAGCCAGCTTTAACAAGGTCATTTAATGAGACGATTAAGGCGGGTATTATTGGCGAATTCTCAGAGGAAATAAGTTAATGAGAAGAGTGGGAAGGTTGGCATCTGTGTTTAGCGTTAAGTGGGCCACCCGTGGCGCCATCTGGGGGGCGGGTCCCTCACTAAACATAAGAACAAACACCACAGATTCGCTCCCCCCCTCCCCACCAGACCCGCCAACAGCCCGACCCTCCCGCCCACAGAAACCCGCCTCACCAGTGCCTCCTTCCCCCGCCCTCTCTCAATCATCCTATTTTTCTTGCTTCCTTTTCCTAATACTGCCGCTGTGGCCCCTGACTCCGTCGTCGGCGACGCCAGCTTGGCCGCCAACCTATGACCATCACTATCTCATTGTTCTCCTTCATGTATTAGTCTCGTTCTCTCTAACACAACACAACTGAACCACAGCATTAACAACTATACAACCACGGTCAAAACTACTCACCCAAACCACCACCACTACGTTGAACCACCTCGGTAATATCCACGCACACGAACCTCACACCCACAACAAAAAATGAACCACTATTAACCCCCCTCCCCCCCCCCCCCCGAAAATCGAATCCAACCCCACACAGCGTTTCCCACAAGGATTAACTCCACCGGGGTGGGTGTGTTGGGGAGCATTAACTGAAACAATCCACGAAGCGTCCTTTGGCGCAAACCAAATAATTGCCTCCCGCAGCCGTCAAAGGAGGAGCTCTGCGGCAGGGCCTCTTCTTGCTGTAGATCATCACACAAGGGTTCGTCTCCCGGGAATTCGCCCAATATTCAAAATGGCGAGTTGAAGACAAAAAAGGTGGAGGAGTGTCGGGTGCAGGTTGTTTGTTCTGTGCAGAGGCTGGCGGGAGAGAAAGGCGCTGCAACAAAGAAGCAATATGGAGGGAAGAGAGAGAGAGAGTGTGAGAGAGAGAGAGAGAGGGGGGGGGAGGAAGTAGATAGGAGGGACACTTGCCTCAGTTTATTGTTGCTATTTACTATTGCTGACAGAACGCTCTCCGTTCCGTGCTAATGCTGTTTGGTCATTTCTCATGGACTTTGTATCTCTCTGTCTATTTATTCAATCCTCCTCCTTTCTCCTTCCGTCTGTCTGTCCGTCCACCGCCAGCATACGAGTCCTTGTGCCTGTGTCACACAGAGAGAGAGAGAGAGAGGGTCTTGATCGTGGACTCGAACGCTAATGGTGCACACAGGATTTGACCAGCCGTGATTGGCACTGGTGTGTGTTGTGGGCGAGCACACAGCCTTCCCACCATGCTGGCCCACTGAGCGGGTCCACCCCCCATTTACCTTCAGAAGTTATCTGGGCCTGAAGATAACTGCCTTTGGTCTACTGTGGTATTATTCGCCTGGCTGAGTGCTCAATATTGAAGCATATGTTGGCAGAAGAGATTTTAATTTATTGAGCAATGAGTCAGAAGTGTGTTAAGCAGGGAGACACTCACGACGAAGTTGGTCACCAGGGGCCAGATTCACGAGGCACTTACGCAAACACTTACGAATCTGTACATCTTTTCTCAATCTTTGGCGGCTTGGTTTACAATTATTTAACAGTTAATGAGCTCCGAAGCACCAGGAAGCTGTTTATAACAATAACAACAGTTGATTGGGAAGTTTTCATGCTTGTAAACTGTTTAATAAATGTAACTAAAGCCGTCACAGATTGGGGAAAGATGTACACGTTCGTAAGTACTTGCGTAACTGTTTCGTGAATCTGGTCCCAGAGTATCGCCGATAAGCTGAAGGATAGGAAGGATACAAAATATATCTCTAAACACAGACCGACAGACAGGTGTTAGATCACTGTTCCCAGTCTTAAGTTTTTTTTTTTTCAAGAAGAAAAGCATCTTCAAGCAGCCATGATAATAGTCTGCCGACATGGTAATATTTCTTGCAGTGCGACGGTTCAGCGAGGTTGTCGTCTGAGCCCACAGCAATGGGCTCTCGACCCCGCACTTGTAGGCCTCCTGTAATTATAGGTGAGACCAATATGGCAGCCTCTCGGGGTAAAGAGACTGGAGACTAGAGGTAAACATTCTTACGACCAATCAGCCATCGAAGCTCTCACGGCCAGACATGTGATTTCACATGTACAGACAAGCAATATAGAGTTGTGCAACGCATAATATTTGTCTCAGTCCCTGACGTGGTCTGTGTGTAGCTGGCTCTCCCAATCCCTGGACGTTCTTATAGAGAACGACAAGTGTTGCGTTGATCAGAAATAACACTACATGTTTACAGTCCTCATAAGTACAGCACTTCTCATGATCCTCCAGCGTGTTCTTACGAGGATACTATAAAAGATCTGTCCGTCAACGAGTCTGTCAGCCTTACGCCAGTCCCGTCTCAAGATCACTTTTATGCACCATCGTCACTTCCGTCGCCTCTGTCGCCTAAGAAGAGAAAGACATCCGGGAAAATACACAGCCGCACTTGAGAACAGGAAGAACATACATTTGACGCAGACGGGGACAGAAGAATATTGACGCAGACGGGGACAGAAGAATATTGACGCAACGCAGGCAGCAGAACTTGAGAAGAGGGGCAGATCGGTTGAGGAACAGAAAGTTAAAGAAGGGAGTACTGAGCAACAGAAAACGAGGAAATGTAAGAGTAAGAGGAGAGGGAGGAGGGAAGAGAAGTGAGGGTTGAGAGACGGGAAGGAAAGAAGGGATGAGAGAAGGAGTGAAAGAACAGAACAGAGAAATAAGAGGAGAAAGGGCGAGATTAAAGGAAGAGGTGAGAGAGTAGAAGGTGTGAGAGAAGAAAAAGGAGATAAAAGGTGAGACGAAACGTAACAGGTGAGAGAAAAGATATCTAACCCTGAAGATCTTGGCCTAGGTGCCAAGGTTGGCGCCCTCCTAGTACGCTACTAGCAGTCTGTCCTAGTACGCTACTAGCAGTCCTTCCGGAGAAAAGCATGAAGACTTAGGAACGTGTGGAGGCAGGGAAATAAAGCAGAAGACGATGTAAATGGAGGAGAAGGATAAAAGGAGACAAGCAGTAAACACGGGGAATAAGAGAATTTGTTTGAAGAGCGAAATCAGTTGGGCAGAAAATAAATCAGAGCGAGAAGAGACGACGGGGAAAAACGAGTAAAGAAAGGAGCCAGTGTGGAATGAGAGAAAGAAGGGATAGGAACAACTAAAGAAGAGTAAGCGATAGAGGGGTAGAAAGAGAAAACAAGAGATAGGGAAAGAGAGAGAGAGAGGGGAGAGAGACCTCACACACTGGACCTCCCAGAGTGCTACTGATGCCAATGTTTGCTGAAGGAAGTAGGGGGAGGGAATGACGGAACGAGCCAAGGGAATGGCACGAGGGGCGCTATGATGGGACGGCTCGAAGGGACAGGCTGGACCCGGCGAGGGGACGGGCTGGACCCGGGGAGGGGACAGGCTGGACCCGGGGAGGGGACAGGCTGGACCCGGGTAGGGGACAGGCTGGACCCGGGGAGGGGACAGGTTGGACCCGGGGAGGGGACGGGCTGAACCCGGGGAGGGGACAGGCTGGACCCGGGGAGGGGACAGGCTGGACCCGGGGAGGGGACAGGCTGGACCCGGGGAGGGGACAGGCTGGACCCGGGTAGGGGACAGGCTGGACCCGGGTAGGGGACAGGCTGGACCCGGGGAGGGGACAGGTTGGACCCGGGGAGGGGAAGGGCTGAACCCGGGGAGGGGACAGGCTGGACCTGGGGAGGGGACAGGCTGGACCCAGGGAGGGGACAGGCTGGACCCGGCGAGGGGACAGACTGAACCCGGCGAGGGGACAGACTGGACCCGGCGAGGGGACAGACTGGACCCGGGGAGGGGACAGACTGGACCCGGGGAGGGGACTGACTGGACCCAGCGGGGGAGGGACATGAATGGCGGTGGTGGTCAGCAAACAGGAAAATTATTTAAAGTTATGAGAGTCAGATCTGAGACTTGCTGAGGCGGGGAGATTACTGATCCATCACAAACTATTAACCAAATTTTATTGAAGGGAGAGAGGTGAGAGATGACGCAGGGGGGGGGGGTGCAGAGGGGTAAGGAGAGGAGGGGGAATGGGTGAGAAGAGGGGGGTTGGAAGAGTAGAAGGGGAGGGAATAGTTGAGGGGATAGAAACAATCCAGGGGAACCTCCGTCTGTTATATCACCCGGCAATTTGTTCCTTCAATATATCACCTTGTTCTCAAAACCAGTATTTTCCCAGATCTTTTTCTGAATCTAAAGTTATCTGCATTATAAACAGTGTGTCGTGTTGTATTCTGTGTTGATATACTCAACACCCTGTTCATATATCCTATGTTATACCATTTTATTAATATGTTTACTTCAATAATATCACCTCCAACTCCTTCGCCTTTCTTCAGAGAAAATGGAAATTAAATTTTCTTACCTCTTTTCGTATGGTAGGTTTCTACTTCCTGGGATTAATATCCTCTCTTCACGTTCAAGTGAACTGATGTGTCTAAAACTGAACAAACTAATTAAAATGTGGCCTTACAAGGGCAAGATAAAGCTGAAGGATAAAGTTAGATGTTCAGTTTTGTTTTTCCCTACCACAGACGTGGTCACACATTTACAATGCTAACCAGCATATATACATTTTCTTCTGTCCTCCATGGACAGGGTGAGAGATCCATTAACATATAGTCCTGGGATTTATTGAACAATCAACCACAGAAAGTGATTGTAGTGCTTTTTAAATGCTAATCTAACCTGCAAACATAAACACAAATACACAGACTTACATCTGCTCTACGTATTACAAGGGTGAAATGCAATTCTGACCAGCTTCCACACATCCTGCATACACGTACATACACACACATGTATGTTTAGTTTGGTGTTGAGTTTTAGGTATTTCAACCTCTGGAGGGTAATTAAGGCCACCACAGTAACGATAGTTTATTGTCAAATCAACAATTATACTTTAGTCCTGAACACAGTCCAGGACTTAAGCAAACTTTCAGTATATATACACGAAAAGATGATGACTATATATATATATATATATATATATATATATATATATATATATATATATATATATATAATATTTATATTTATGTATATATATATTAGTGTACTTTGGTAGCAGTCGTTCTTGTAAACATATGTTGTTAAATATGACCGAAAAAGTGAGATTAATAATTCTAACACGAATTTTCGCAATATTGCTTATGTTCCTTTTCACTGTCGATGGTAATTGAAAAATCAATTCTCCAAAATTCATTTTTATTTCTAGTCTGACGCGACGCTTGAACGCGTTTTGTAATAACTTATTACATTTTCAAAGACTTTAGTTTACACACACAACTGTAACCTGAAAACACTAAACAGAGTTTTACTTATACTAACACTAAACAGCTTATCCGTCTTACATATACTCGCATTTGGGTGAGGTGATATGGTGCAACAGTTTTGGATGAGGTGAACAAATTTGTGACAAATGGAAGACAGAACACGAAACAATGGGTATTAGTTGGATATGAGAGAATAAGTATGGAAGTAACTGCAGAGGGCCTATTGGCCCATACTTCCTCTTGATGCTTCTATATTGGTTCGGAGTCTTGAAGTGGGTACAATATAGTTGAGCATTAATTGACTGTTGATTGCTGGTGTTGATTTTTTGATGTGTAGTGCCTTGCAGATGTCAAGCCGCCTGCTATCGCTGTACCTATCGATGATTTCTGTGTTGTCTGTTAAGACTTCTCTGGTGATGATCTGGTTGTGAAAGGAGATTATGTGTTCCTTTATGGAGCCCTGTTGCTTATGCATTGTTAATCGCCTGGAAAGAGACGTTGTTGTCTTGCCTATATACTGAGTTCTTTGAGACTTACAGTCCCCAAGTGGGCATTTGAGGAGCTGTTCACTTGAGACAGTTAAGCAAGTCCCAGCTGTGTCTGGGTACAAGTGACAGGATGAACAACCCAGCGGGTTTTCTTCCTATTGGGGAGTGTTGTACATTCTGCTATGGCGGTGTGTTCACTCACAAGATGAGTGGCGCTGCCCAATAAACTCGCCCCTCGGGGCAAAATTTAAAAATATTTAATTTGAAGGCATAGACGACGTTGGTCTCTTTCAAGGCATTCTGCTTTGTGTCTAAACAGTTTTTATAAAAAAAAAGTTTTTCAAAAAAACGGCCAACCTACTCATGGAAAAACTCTCCAGACACAAAGCAAATTCATTCATGCTAATTCATTGTTTCCTTTGAAATACCCTTATCCAACTCAGTATAACGCCCCCCCCCCCTCCCCACCCTCTCCCAATATCATGTGCCTCTGACTTTTTAATAAGTCATTAGGCACAGTACCAAAATCTTTGCTAAAGTCTAGGTATATAATGTTGAAAACCTTTCCAGTATCAACTGTTTAAGAAAGTTGGGAAATAGTGCCAGACCTGAGCGGGCCTTTGTAAGACCATGTTGTGAACCCTTTATTAAACATTTTATTATTTCAGTATTAAAATAATTAATTGCTTTTGAGTTTATTGATTCAAGCAATTTTCCCACAAAAGATGTTAAGAGTCGAGCAGAGTTCCACAGTCGTGGAGGGCTGCCAAGGTTGTGCTAATAAGGGACATAAATCACTTTCGTGATTTATGTCTATTAGATTTATTTCTTATTAGCTCCACATTGGCAACCCTCCACGACTACGAAACTCACCGCGACTCAAGAGATTTTATACAATATTAAAGACTAACGCTCACTAAGATCATTCTTAATATTTTTTGTTTATTATTAACATCTTTATTGACAAAATTAATTACAATTTTGCCTAATCTGAGGATTTTGATAAAGCCTTATTAAAGTGAGGATAATGTTGGTATTCACTGTCACGCAGGACAGAGGGTCATACATAAGACAATAGGTCTAAACTGTAGGCGGAAATACATATATATCATGGTTACAATCAGTGTTTTAGTGTATGGATATGTGAAAACAACTTTCTATTGTGCACTGCCACACAAGGGCAGGGATGGGTTCATAAGTGATGCAGCTTAGAAGTAATATAAAGAACAATTGTTCTTCATTCTTTAAAATGGACAAGTATGAACCTTTGGAAAGACTCAAAGTTTTTGGAGACTTGTTAGGCTTTAATTTGTTTAATAACTACATCCCTGGTAACTAGTAACTAACGGAGTTAGTTACCTAGTTAACCGTTCCTTCAGCCGCCTACCCGTCCCTTCACCTTCCCACCCGTCCCTTCACTTACCCACCCGTCCCTTCACCCGCCCACCCGTCCCTTCACTTACCTACCCGTCCCTTCACCCGCCCACCCGTCTTTTCAGCCACTTGACTACAGGAGAATTCAAGACAGCCTTGTGGTCCCAGCGTCTCCAGCGACGCCAACAAGCACCTTTGATGCCATCAAGACCATCTCAGGTGTCATCCTGTGCCAAAGACACCACTTCCGCAAATGACGTTGCACTATAGGCTGTATGGCACCCTGAGGTGTGGCACTATGGGTTGGTGTGGCACCCTAAGGTGGCTGTTTCTTGGGGGTGTGTAACAAAAAGGAGGCCTGGTCGAGGACCGGGCCGCGGGGACGCTAAGCCCCGAAATCATGTTAAGATAACCTCTAGATGCCACACGGAGGCAGGAGACGCCTCAGCTCAGGGGCTTTCAATGTCTGGATCTGAATCTTGAGTTCTGAATGATGAATCCTGAATATCTTGTCTCTAAATTTGATCTACTATTTATCTGGGGAGCCAGGCTCTGCCCATTAGCATAACCTAAGGCTGTCTCACTATCAGGCAATGACAAGGCGGCTGATGCTAATTGGGAACATCACAGCCCGCTTGAACATGTGAACCCGCTACCATTACGGGACTAGCAGGTCGTGGTATCTGAATTGACATTAAATTTTGACCTCAAGGCCTGACCTCTTGACGAAGGTGTGACGTCACGACCTGTAGGTGTAAGTATGCATTATATTGCGACATACTTCCTGTCACCAACACTCTCCTCTGTCATACTAGACTGAACGCTTTATATATTTATAAGCCCTACGTGGTATGACACACCTGCTGCTTGCCAGTTATTTTATCCACACTGACTTGGTCTTCGCCCCAACCTTGGGCTTTCACTGAGAAAAATACGTGTAATAAAATAAATGACTAGCATATGCAAGGGTTAAAAGGGCGACGAGAACACCGGATGATTGAACACCTTCCGTGTACTCGGTGAGAGGGGCAGGAACACTAGTTAATTAAAGGATCATCACAATGGGTGTCTACATAATAATTGTTTCAGCATAAAGAAACGACAAGCAAAAGGCACTACTGAACTTTATTGATCACTATCTTTTCTTGAGACAGTAAAGAAATTTATCACTGACGCAACAAGTATCCCTTTAAGTAATTTACTATTTATTAACCTAATATTTTAGCACATTTACCTTACAGTTGGTGATTATTTACACACAATTCGAAGTATATCTGACGTGCTGACCAATGCAAATGCAGAGAAGTGAACACTTTACAAGAATCACCCAACTAATCACAAGCTCCTTCACCCTCGTGAATTCCAGACATCATCTGGCATATAAATGTCTGAGATACTTGAGCATCCCCCCCTACCCCCCCTCCGGATCTTATCGTAGCGTGGACACAGTGTGCGCCTAACAACTTGTGCATGCTACTTACCAAGGTACACAGCTTAACACTGACAAGTGCACAGTTAACCTCTTGCTGGATTCATGGATACTTCTGTTCTCCTTAACTTTACATATATGGTAATTGGCTGTCTTAGCCAAAGGTGTTAATATTACAGGTGAAACCTTCGCTGCGTCGCATCAGCTAATGTCCAGAGAAACCTTCCAGCCCATCCTCCTGTATTGGTAGTACTTATAGTACCGATGATTGTACATATACCCACGTACAACGCAATAAAACTGTAGAAATCAATACTATTGAATTTGGACGAACCAGAAAAGATTTTCTATATGTTGCAAAAACAAACTAAACTAACCCAACCTTCCTAGGCCTTATATATATTATCTGAGGTTTTAACATAGTACATATGTGTGCTATATTAGGCCTACGAATATTTAAGTTTGTTTTTTAGCCTTTTTTTGGAGGGGGGGGGGACTATTAAGTGAATAGTACCAAATTCTACTTTATAATTGCTTAGTACGTCAATCTTTGTACTGTGGTGCACATAGTTACGAAAATATTATCTAGACTGGAGGATGGGTTGAAAACTTCAACCGTTAATTTTAACATGGCAGGATATTTTCTATATTCATAAATTTATTAGTTCTAAGATATATTATCTCGGTATACTAATTGCAAAACACTTATAACCAGTATGCAAATTTAAGAATGCAACATGTAAAAAACAGGACAAGTAAATTAAATTACATCCTACTTCTCAATAGAACAGAAACGCTTGCATATAATATCATTTGTATACATGCCAATTCCCAAATGAAAGTTCAACACGTAAGTTAACTGAAAAAGAGACGCCAGTATTTAAGTCACTGTATCATTATTCTGTTGGACAACTTCCGTGTGTTCATCTGTGTCAAAATAATTACCTCCAACTAAACAGATTAAGATGATTAAGGAGAAATTAACATACTTGAGCCTGTATTAAGAATGAGTCAACACAAAGCAACAATAATCACAAGTTTTGCAATGGTATGCAAATTAATCATTTGTTTGGCATAGGCTTGGAGAAGAATAGTATTTAATTCAGTTATGATGAGGCTTCTGACTCATTCATAACAAACAATAAATTATCACTCTAACCTAGACCAGATGTTGACAACACACCACACATTATGTGTTGGCACCACCCAGACATCCACACCCTGGTGTTGGCACCACCCAGCCATCCACACCCTGGTGTTGGCACCACCCAGCCATCCACACCCTGGTGTTGGCACCACCCAGACATCCACACCCTGGTGTTGGCACCACCCAGCCATCCACACCCTGGTGTTGGCACCACCCAGCCATCCACACCCTGGTGTTGGCACCACCCAGCCATCCACACCCTGGTGTCGGCATCACCCAGACATCCACACCCTGGTGTTGGCATCACCCAGACATCCACACCCTGGTGTTGGCACCACCCAGACATCCACACCCTGGTGTCGGCATCACCCAGACATCCACACCCTGGTGTCGGCATCACCCAGACATCCACACCCTGGTGTTGGCACCACCCAGACATCCACACCCTGGTGTCGGCACCACCCAGACATCCACACCCTGGTGTTGGCACCACCCAGCCATCCACACCCTGGTGTCGGCATCACCCAGACATCCACACCCTGGTGTTGGCACCACCCAGACATCCACACCCTGGTGTTGGCACCACCCAGCCATCCACACCCTGGTGTCGGCATCACCCAGACATCCACACCCTGGTGTTGGCACCACCCAGACATCCACACCCTGGTGTTGGCACCACCCAGCCATCCACACCCTGGTGTTGGCACCACCCAGCCATCCACACCCTGGTGTCGGCATCACCCAGCCATCCACACCCTGGTGTTGGCACCACCCAGCCATCCACACCCTGGTGTTGGCACCACCCAGCCATCCACACCCTGGTGTTGGCACCACCCAGACATCCACACCCTGGTGTTGGCACCACCCAGACATCCACACCCTGGTGTTGGCACCACCCAGCCATCCACACCCTGGTGTCGGCATCACCCAGACATCCACACCCTGGTGTTGGCACCACCCAGACATCCACACCCTGGTGTTGGCACCACCCAGCCATCCACACCCTGGTGTTGGCACCACCCAGCCATCCACACCCTGGTGTCGGCATCACCCAGCCATCCACACCCTGGTGTTGGCATCACCCAGCCATCCACACCCTGGTGTTGGCACCACCCAGCCATCCACACCCTGGTGTTGGCACCACCCAGACTTGCTCTCTGGGGTTTATAAAGGGAAATGATAAAGTTGTCAAGAGTTGCCATTGTGGTGAGCAACACGGAGTGGTGTCGCGGCGCCTCCTTTATCACTCTCTCTCTCTCACTGGCTCCTCCTTATATTATTCCCTCAGTGTCCCTCTCCTTCCCACTGTCTCCCTCTCTCTTCCCTTCCCTCCCTGTGCCTCTCCCTCCCTCCCTGGCTGCGGCGCGTGTCACAGTCTGGCTCGTCGGGTCATCCTCGCTCGTATCCCTCTCCTCCGGCATCGTTAAATCTGAAGGAGGACCTCGTTAGCTCACCCTCAGAGCGCTTCACTCTCGCCCTCGCTCAGCTGGACACTGAGGCCCACCACACCGCCTCCAAAACTTTCACTCACTTCATCCTTGGAGTGTGTGGAAACTTTCAGCCCTTTATTTTTGTCAGGGTTCATGCTGAGGATTAAACATTTTTGGCCATGTTTGTTGAATTATTGTTCTGCCAGTGTTGGTCAGGACTACTGCCAGTGTTGGTCAGGACTACTGCCAGTGTTGGTCAGGACTACTGCCAGTGTTGGTCAGGACTACTGCCAGTGTTGGTCAGGACTACTGCCAGTGTTGGTCAGGACTACTGCCAGTGTTGGTCAGGACTACTGCCAGTGTTGGTCATTACTACTGCCAGTGTTGGTGAGGACTACTGCCAGTGTTGGTCAGGACTACTGCCAGTGTTGGTCAGGACTACTGCCAGTGTTGGTCAGGACTACTGCCAGTGTTGGTCAGGACTACTGCCAGTGTTGGTCAGGACTACTGCCAGTGTTGGTCAGGACTACTGCCAGTGTTGGTGAGGACTACTGCCAGTGTTGGTCAGGACTACTGCCAGTGTTGGTCAGGACTACTGCCAGTGTTGGTGAGGACTACTGCCAGTGTTGGTCAGGACTACTGCCAGTGTTGGTGAGGACTACATCAACTACCTGCAGTAGGTGGTCAGGACAGCAGCAAACTCTCCCTCTTCTACTCACCCGGGCGTCATTTCCACAGCTTCAAATGCAAATTCTCAAAATCTCTGATATTTCAAAGGCCACATAAATAAAGAATATCGGGCAAGTTCTGAATCTTTTAAAGAATATTTTATGCTATGGACCCGTGGATGACGGGGTGTGGAGAGGGAGAGAGGTGATGGGGAAGGAGAGGTGATGGGAGGGGAAAGCTATTGGAATGAGGGGAGGTGATTGGCGACGAGACCCAGGTCACTTTTCCCTCACAAAAGTGGGAACGGCGCCCCGCCGAGGAATGCGGCTCTCAGCGACCTCGGCACCCGGCCGTCAAGGAACCTGTCAACAGCTTCCCTCTTTGTTGTTCGCTGTTAAGCGACTCCTGAGTCGCGTGGAACATTCATAGCGGGTAAGGCTATGGGGGCGTGGGGGGATACGGCATGTCCTCTGAGGCGGGGGCGTTGTTTCGGCGTCATCTTCGCCGGGAGTTGCTGTTGAGAAATGATGGAGAACATCGTCGAATATTCTTCCTTGTTTCCTGGTTGCTGTATTTTTTAGTTCTTCTAAATCTGAATTAATTTCTTCAATTTGTATGTTTCTAATAATTGCATTAGATAGTCCAAAGTCATAATCAGTGTTTTCTTTCCTGTAAGCCTCATTGGCCAATCGATCTACAAAGTCATGTTTTCCAACTCCAACATGGGATGGGATCCACATAAATTTTATACAGTAGTTATTATCATTGACCAAAATTACATTTCATTTAATATTACAAGCTACTTCACATGTAAATTGTGATGGGTTATTTAAGGACTGCAGAACACTTTTAGAGTCGCAGAATATCACACCACCACCATTGAGCTTAAGGTATTCAGTGACTAGATAAATACCCAATACCTCAGGCTGTGTCGTGCTTGCCCAGTTGTTCAATCTCTGTGTACTAGACATGATCATTTCATTCCCTTTATATACTGCACATGCACAAGAAATGTCCAGAGACCTGAAAGCTGCAGTATTAAAAACAATGACAACTTTTGTAATAATAGATGTTTGTATGGTCAGCACAGTAACCGAACCAGGCAATGTGATGTAGTCATTGCGCGAATTCGCCTTGGCTATAGACACTTCTGGCAGGTTAGTGAGGCTGAGCCACTACCAGAATATTCAGATTGCAAACTCTGCGCCAAACTTTTAATGCATTCACTAGAACACTGTATTGTTGAATGTGAAACCGTAAAAGATTTTAGACCTTCTACCTATTGTACCACCAACTGTGTAACTATTTCATTGAATCTGGTGAAATGGACGACATCTTAACAATTTATAACAAAATTGAATGTCCATTTAAAAGAATGAAGAACAATTTTATTGATATTATTTTTAAGTTGCATCACTTATAAACCCATCCCTGCCCTTGTGTGGCAATGCACAATAGAAAGTTGATTTTACATATTCATACATTAAAACATTGATTGTAACCATGATATATATATGCTTCAGCCTACAGTTTTGACCTATTGTCTTGTGTATGACCCTCTGTCCTGTGTGACAGTGAATACCAGCATTATCCTCACTGTAATAAGACTTAATTGAAATCCTCAGATTAGGCAAAACTGTAATTAAATTTTGTCAATAAAGATGTTAATAATAAGATAATAATGTAGTTTTTAAATCTGCCGAGGTTTCAGAGCACTAATGATTCTAAGCTTCATTTGCTTGTTGTGTTCGCGCTTTCTGATGTTCGTTTTGAGTGTTCGCGCTCTTTGGTGTTTGCTGTTAATGTTCTTGTTCTTAAGTGCTTACGTTTCCTGTTGTTCTTTGTAAGTGTTCACGTTTTCCTGCTGTTCGCTTTGAGTGTTCACGCTCTCTGGGAGAGCTTGGGGTACGCGGATTACCTAAGATATGCCTTTAGACATATCTTAGAACTGCCTTTAGAAACTCGTGTAAGGAATTATTGAGAATCATGTGTTCCACGTATCTCAGGCAAGTCCTGGAGTATGCGACTCCAACGTGGAGTCAAACAAAATACAGAGTTAGAGAAAGTTCAGAGGTATGTCGCCAGACTAGTCCCGGAGCTAAGAGGTATGAGCTACGAGGAAAGGCTGTGGTTACCTTGTGTTGGTTTCGGGGCTTAGCGTCCCCGCGGCCCGGTCATCGCCAAGGTCTCCTCGTTGCTGGACTGGTCAACCTACTGGAATTAATCCTTACGTCATTGGAAAACAAAAGACTTAGGGGAGAAATGATTACCACCTACAAAATTTTCTGCGGAATTGACAGGGTAGATAAAGATAATTTAGTGCGGGTGAAACATGAAGGGAGACAACAGGTGGAAAATTCATACCTAAATGAGCCACAGAGACAAAGAATTTTCTCAGTGTCAGAGTTGTTGACAAATGGAATGCACTCGGAAGCGATGTGGTGAAGGCTGACTCCATACACAGTTTCAAATGTAGATATGATAGAGCCCAATAGGCTCAGGAACCTGTACACCAGTTGACTGACGGTTGAGAGGGACCCTGACCACGAGGTTGAGAATCTGGTGGCGTAGGTCATCCTGAGTATTTGGATGAGAGCTGTGGTTGGCCCGGCATGTGGGGAGGGGGAGGAGGCAGCAACTCTCCGTCATCCACTCTAAGGCCACCTCGTCCTGCTGGGACCTTGGCGGTAAATACTTCAATGAGGAACAATACCGTCCCTTCTGCAACACAAACTCTGCTTTGATGTCCAGGTCAGCTCACAGAGAAGAGTAAGGGAGGGGTAAGAGAGTAAAGCCGGGTGGAGGGCAGCCACACACACGCCGTCTCTCCCCGGTAAATACTCACCAGGAACGCTCTCTCCCGCGGCCCCTTCTTGAGCACGTTCACATTTCGGCTGGCCACGTAAACAAGAGGCGCTCTTTCTCAACTTGCAGGGGCATTAAGGCTCTTGGGCAGAATGGAGGGGATTCCACCACGAGGACTCGTTGAGCCGTCTGCACTCTCTCCGTACAGTTTACTTCGGCAGGGCGCTTACGCCTCAGGTTACAGGAACTATCGCACCGTGTGCGAGGGACCACAATACCAGTTTTCTAACTCTCACACTAAACAATCTTTCTCGTAATATCTAAATTTTCGCCCTGGTAATAAAGTGTGGTGCAACTACCCCCAGGATGCGCTACAAGCGTATCGATTGCCTCGTCCTGTTCCTCTCGTGGCACTAAGTGCATGAATGAAGCGACAAATAGTGCCCTTGAGAGTGCTTCGGTGGCATCTCCTCCAGCGTGCTTCGTCTCTCAAAGTAAGGGCCCTGGTTGACCCTCCATTACCACTCCATTCACAGCATCACGAAATCTCCTTGTTGGAGATGCTCAAGTAATCACTCTCTTCTTCCAAATAGAGGGTAGTTAATTTACTTTTTTATAAGGCATGAGTTTGTGGTAAGAGAACCAGTTACTTAACCTCAAGTTGCCATGGTGGTAAGCGGGGAGCGTCCTCGCCCCGCCACCTCCTGGGTTGGTCTTTTGTCTCTGAAGGGAAGCTGTTGAACGCCGTCGTCAGGTCTTATCTACTGGAAACATTCATTACAATGACACAAGCAAACATGAACACTTCGGAAGAGGCTGTTTTTTACGTGATTTTCAGGAGAGAACAACGCTGAGCGGTAAGAGTCCCGCGGTTATTCTGGCACGACGTTTTGAAAATAGTGGGTAATTATTTTCATTGGTTAGTGCACCTTTGCACATATTCTTTCTTTCACACACACATATATATATATATATATATATATATATATATATATATATATATATATATATATATATATATATATATATATATATATATATATATATATGTCGTACATAGTAGCCAGAACGCACTTCTCGGCCTACTATGCAAGACCCGATTTGCCTAATAGGCAGAGTGATTTTCTTTATTTTCAATAAATTGTTTCCTATTGGTTTATTTTAAATATTATTTGCATATTATATTAAGAACATAACTTACTGATTTAGTTATGTTAGTTTAGGTTAGGTTAAGATAGGTTAGGTTAGGTTAGGTAGGGTTGGTTAGGTTCGGTTATATATCTACGTTAGTTTTAACTAAAATTTAAAAAAAATTAGCTCATACATAATAAAATGAATAGCTTTTCCATTTCATAAGAAAAAAAGAGAAAAATATTGAAATTCTGGAAAACTTGGCTTATTAGGCAAATCGGGCCTTGCATGGTAGGCCAAGAACTGCATTCTGGCTACTAGGTACAACATTTGCCAGAATGCAGTTCTTGGCCTACCATGCAAGGCCCGATTTGCCTAATAAGCCAAGTTTTCCAGAATTTCAATATTTTTCTCTTTTTTTCTTGTTTTTCTAAACACTATAACAAATATTTGTTATAGTGTTTAGTATCTATGTGTTAGGTATCAAGTTTCACTTCTGATCACTTCACGTAAGTTTAATAGAATGGTTTGTTTTAGTAGTTATAAAATTCATCTTGTAGTTTAATGGATTTTTAAATTAGCTTTAATATATGTGACAGTTAATAAGTTTTATTTGTATTGATCACTTTAAGTGCGCTTAAGTGTTTTGTTTTTTAAGCATTTTCCTTTCTTTAATAGGCAATTATATTCAGTATGAGTTCTTTGTTTACCAGTTATTTGATTGTGATTTCTGTTTTTTCTTTTAGATCTGATGATGAATACGAGAAGTATTCGAAACGTTATGCATTTTAAAGTAAAGAATCTGAAACAAGATGTTCAGTATATCCCTGGTTTTCCTATTCATCTTAAAATTAAGATTCCCGAAGGGAACATCGATCATAAATATCATAATATATATATATATATATATATATATATATATATATATATATATATATATATATATATATATATATATATAAAGTTTATTAGCTCTTATATATATATATAGTTTGTCAGCTAGAACTGCACCGTTGCACCAGGATGATCTGTAGCAATACGGCGAATTCTATATTTTGTGTTTATTCCTAATGTGTAATTCGCCATTATTTAACAAGATTTGTTCATGGTTGAAGTAACATGTTTTGGTGGCCAGCCTCGAGCTACTCTTACTTCCATAAGTGTGCATATTATTATTATTATTATTATTATTATTATTATTATTATTATTATTATTATTATTATTATTGAGAAAATCTGTCGGGGCCGTGATGAGGGTTCGAACCTATGCGGTGGGTGTTCCCAGGCACACGCCCTAGACAACTAGGCCACGACATGGTCAAAAGGATTGCAACCTGGAGTTCTACTGAGCTCACAAGGGTTTTCTGAGGCTTCCGCAGAAGCCGGACCAGGATTTTCACACAATTCCCCCCGTGCACTCTGGCTCTTGTCATCCAGGACTGTTCTACCTCTGACGCTCCTCTTTCAACACACAGAGTAATCACACTAAATCGTGTGAGTACGTAATAACGCAAACACACGTTAGTATGATTACTCTGTGTTTTATTATTATTATCATAATTTTATTATTATTATTATTGGATAAAAATCCACACTTGTGTATATGTGAAATTTATGTAAGGAATTTACACCAAGTCTTTCGCACTCTCCCGAGTGCTTTGTCAAGGGTTGAGTGTGTGATTAGGACCAGACTTACTTCTCAACGTCTAATATTTAGTGATTATTATTATTAAACTGTCTAATTGTTTGAGTGATTAGACATTGAGATGTAAGTCTCGTTCTGATCACACACTCACACCTTGACAAAGCACTCGGGAGAGTGCGAAAAACTTGGTGTAAATTCCTTACATAAATTTCACATATACACAAGTGTGGATTTTTATCCAATGTGTTTATGTCTGTGAGACATTACCATTACTAATTATTATTATTATTATTATTATTATTATTATTAATATTATAATTATTATTATTATTAGTTACGCAATGAAATTTCACTAACGTGATATATATCAATGAGAAAGTCAACTGCAGCAATGAGGTGACTCGAACCCGCGACCAAGGTACTCCCAGCCGCTTACCTTACCACTGTACCACCAAGACTTGTTAAAGTTAACAACTAGGATTCCCCTGAAACCTCTGGAAGTCTTCGAGGCTTCTACTGAAGACAGTCCAAGGGTTACGTATAAACCTACAAGAATTCGGGTGCCGGTAAAGTACTTAATTCACTGTACGAATGACTGAAAGTGATTTTGGTCGCTGGTTCGAGTCATCTCAGAGCTCCAGTCGATTTTCTCATTATTATTATTATTATTAATAATAACGATAACTGTTATATTTTTTACATTGCCATTATTTAAACAACGAAGATGATCGTAAACGTGTAATAATAATAATACCTAGAAGCATAATTTGCACAAGGCTTTAATATAATGTGTGAATATGTAATATGAGGCATGCTATTCGTGTTCGTAATATGAGGCATGCTATTCGTGTTCGTAATATGAGGCATACTCTTCATAATATGAGACATACTCTTCATAATATGAGGTAAACTGTAATATCAGTGCTGGACAATAATTAGCTGGTAATTAGATCCTGAATGTTTAGTGAACATGTTGATATTTTCTGTGTAAAATGTGTGACGCAAATTATAATATTAATGATTTTTTGTTTGTGCTTTTGTTTTTGTTGCTGTTGGTGGTGTTTTTATTGCAATTGTTGCTCTTATGAGTGATTTTTTTTGTTCTTTTTATTGTTCTTATGTTCTTCTTGATGTCCTTTTTTTGTTGTGTTGTTATTCTTGATGTTCTTGTGTTGTGTTATTGTAGTTAATGTTTTTGTGCTGTCTTTGTGTTATTGTGTTGTTCTTCTTTATGTGCTTGTGTTGAACTAATATTAGTGATATATTCTCTTTATTATTATTATTATTATTATTATTATTATTATTATTATTATTATTATTTTTATTTTTATTATTATCATTATTATTATTATTATTATTCATTATTATTATAATTTTTATCGTTGCTTGTGTTGCTACATTTACTCTCTGACAAGAATAGGACAGAGTTGATAGCGCTAATTAACCTCACCTTTACAAGGATATAATGACAATTCTCAGTAGTGACACTGAGTGGTCCGGCACTCATAGGTGCCGGTCCACTCAGCGGCACTCATAGGTGCCGGTCCACTCAGCGGCACTCATAGGTGCCGGACCACTCAGTGGCACTCATAGGTGCCGGTCCACTCAGTGGCACTCATAGGTGCTGGACCACTCAGTAGCACTCATAGGTGCCGGTCCACTCAGCGGCACTCATAGGTGCCGGACCACTCAGTAGCACTCATAGGTGCCGGTCCACTCAGTGGCACTCATAGGTGCTGGACCTCTCAGCGGCACTGATAGGTGCCGGTCCACTCAGTGGCACTCATAGGTGCCGGACCTCTCAGTGGCACTCGTAGGTTTATTTTGTTTGGTATTTTCTTGGTGGCCTCTGACTCCCCTTCCACAGGTCATTAGCATTAGCTTAGCATTACTTCACTAAATTTTTCCCTGGAACACCATCAGCCGATCGACGTACAACCAGGTTGCCAAATACTGCTGGGTGAACAGGGGGGGGGGGGGAACAGTTATAGATGTGTGCCCAGTCGCTCCTTACCTCCAGGGCTTGAACACGTAGATGTCACTCCGTAAGCGTTGGGCGAGCGCACAACCACTGCTCTATTGGTGGCAACAAGATTGAGCTACAGCTCTCGGGCTCCATCTCTCCGGCCGTTGTTAAATACAGAGGCAGCCGACTTACATTGGTCCTCTTTACTTTTATAATTGTGTATTGAGGTAGTTGGCACTATATTCTCCTCTATTGATTTTTTTTCTACATCTCTTCACTAGAGTAGTATTTTCTCGCATCTCAATGGTTCACTCGGGTCTCTAACTTCCCATCATTCTCATTCAGTTGTTATTCATTGTAAATATATTCGCCTATTCAACCCCATCCTTCCCTATGTGTTGTGTTGGGTCGGGAGGTCTACCTCCTCCCGCCTCTCTTTGTACTCATCACAAGTAGTTCTGGGACTGGTCTCCGTGTGTGTACTCACCTAGTTGTACTCACCTAGTTGTGCTTGCGGGGGTTGAGCTCTGGCCCTTTGGTCCCGCCTTTCAACCGTCAATCAACAGGTGCACAGGTTCCTGAGCCTATTGGGCTCTATCATATCTACACTTGAAACTGTGTATGGAGTCAGCCTTCCCGTGTGTGTGTGTGTGTGTGTGTGTGTGTGTGTGTGTGTGTGTGTGTGTGTGTGTGTGTGTGTGTGTGTGTGTGTGTCCCCGTCTGTCCGTGTCCGTCCGTAAGCTTCTCTTTCCAGTCCTCACTTCATTTTAAAATCACTATTTACAATTCCGAAGCTACGATCAATTCCGATTAGTTTCATAATTATTCCCGCAAGCAAAAATTGTTTTTGAAGAAACATTCAAGTAATTATGTCGCTTAATAACACATTAGTAAAATGTGAAAAATTAGAATAAACAGTGTTCCAAAAAATATAATTTAAATGTTGAAGATATTATCTTTGCGCAACAGCATATTATGTGGTATTTTATGTGGTGTAACCAAAATGACGTTTTATCAAAGTGTTTAATTACAGAACAAATCTACAAGGGCCATGATGAGGATTCGAACCTGCGTAATTATGTTTAATTACAGCTAATTGTAACTTGTCGTGGATACCCCAGCTCTGCAAATTCTTCCTTAGAACCCCGTGCGCGCTCTGTTAGCGCAGAGTGCAGCAATGAGGGTTTTCTTAAGCACCTCTTCTGGACAGGGGATATCAGACAGACTAAGTGCTCTACTGTGTACAGTAGAGTTGTGCTGCGGTGCTCCTGATGTGCTAAAGAGCCATTTCCCTCAGGTATGACTTTTCCTGTTGAGGACTCGAGTCCTGGTGTGTTACTAAATCAGAGGCAAGTTTAATGTTGTGTTTATACAGTCAGTCATCTGTGTGGCACAGTGCTATAGCAATAATTTGTAAAGCGATCAAATCGTAGAATCAGTGCAGCTGTATCATTTGGGCAACTATTGTGTGGGTAGCAGTTACCTTTGTGTGTATTATTTTGGTAGATATTATTGATTAATTAATACCTAGGTAGCTATTTCCTGGGTAATTCTTACCTGGACAGTTATTACTTGGATGGCTATTCCCCGAGTAGCTATTACCTGGGTAACTAGTATCTGGGAGTGGCCACCAGTAACCTAGGTGTGGACACTATTAGTATGAGAGGGTGGCCATCCCCAACACCTGGATATAGCTTCAATCGCCTCCTGGACGTGGCCATTATCATTGGAGGGGGAGCGGCCGATATGAAGACCCGGGTAGTGGCCACCACCAACACTGTGAACATGGCCAGGAAGGTGGTCCGTCGCCAGGGTGGGTCCGCCGGCGGGCGCTCCCCCCGCCGGAGCTGGAGTGGACAAGTAGGGCGGGTGTTCCCATGGTGGAGAGGGCTTGTGCTGGCCCTCCACGACCTGGTACCTTTATCCCTGCGGGCCACCACCACCAGCGCCGTCAGTGAGGGGCCCTCCAGCCAGGAGACTGTGGGGGGCGCTGCACGGCGGTAGCCCAAGGAGGGATTGTCCGTTTTGTTTCCCTGATGAATGGTCGGGGAGAAAAGTGGCGAAGAGACACCGCATGATTTGGCGCCAATGGATTCCGCAACTCTCGAAGCCTCTTGGCGGAGGAGAGCCAGATACTGAAGGTGCGTTTAGCGACCTTTGGTGGTCCTCAGACCCCTGGTATGGGGGGCCCTGACTTTTTTATTTGAATTATTATTGCTCTATTGGAATCCTAAGCGATTACAGGTCACCTGAGGTGCTTTCTGTTGGCCATTCTGATGCTCGGACGACGGTTGGGACTTCTGGGAGCGTTGTGAATAATGTGCAGTTGTGTTGTTGATTAATACCAAGTTGTATTGTGTTGGGCGGCTGTGTTAGCTATTCTTTGTTAACCTCACGTTCACGTTTCTAGCTAACGTGAGCATTAACAAATTCAACAACATACAGATCAAATGTCATGGCAGAGGGAAGATTCTGTCATAGTTTGCCGTCAGTAATTAAGGCCGTGCAACTGTGCCAGCGTGGGGCTGCTGGGTCAACATTACCAAGACTCGCCATGTACCACACATTTGAAGACCAGATCCAAAACTTTCAATTACATTTTGTGTACTACTTTTGTTTGTGATGAGAAAGAGTACTGTTGCGTGGTATTATGAGGCCATGTTAATAACCTTGGTCTTGACGAGACCAGAGAGGATCATTACACGTGCCTGCCATACTCTCGGCCCAAAAATAATGCCATCTTTTGATACACATTTTAAATAAATATTTTTGCAGTCTTTTGTAGGAGAGAATGTAGTCTGGTAGATTACAGTGAGGATGAATGTCTCCTTGAGATGCGGCCTGCACTCGGGCGCTCAGTTGATGGATCAAACGCAGGAGCTTTCAGCTGTGGAGTGGCCCTCTTGTGACAGCTCGTCTGAACAATTACTCCACTCGAGATTCTTAGAACCTATGTAAACGTCAATCTCGAAGCATCTCCAACTCTTTCTTGGGCAAACAATCGACGCGGCCGGTGGTTGAGCAGAGTGGTCTTGTAGCCGACTCGAGCCTACTCGCCCTAACGCTAATGGTTCTCAGAGTCCTTCAAGCGGGCTCCAGCCAAGGCACACCAAAACCTCCCCACCAATTAAGGAACAAAACAACCCTTCGTATGAATAGATAATATGCGGCAACATTGTAAATATCTGTATCAACTCAACAACATTTCATAACTTAAAAAAAAGAGAATCGTGGTGGAATGCAAATGAAAGCGAGGAGAGGACAGCCCTTACCGCCACGAGCACCACCACTCCTCTCTCTCACAAGTACGGTTGAGCCCACCCGATTGGTTGTTATCTCCTTTGTCCCACCAATCATCGAGACCCAGTCAATCACATGGCAAACTCTCCACTTGCGACGATAAACGCTGCAAGCCGCGTCTCGGAAACTCAAAAGCCTTCATAGCGGCGCTCGCCTTGGATTACTGACGCCATTACATGCGGGCCGGTGGCTGGCACCTTCAGGAGACACCCCAGAACACACCCCAGGAGACACCCCAGGACACCCCAGGACACACCCCAGGAGACACCCCAGAACACACCCCAGGAGACACCCCAGAACACACCCCAGAACACACCCCCAGGACACACCCCCAGGAGACACCCCAGGACACATCCCAGAAGACACCCCAGGAGACAAAAACAACTCTTTCGCCCAACCTCCTGTGTAGAATCAGAGATACTTGACGACTTATCCAAGTCCCCCTTTGTCGTAATTGTGTACTGTAGCTTAAACACAATAGTCCTACATGGCGCGGGAGCCTTAAAGGACGCAGTAAGAGAGCCGGTCGGCACAAGCACACTGTAATCAGTGCTGTTAATGGTACACTCTTCGATATTCATATTCCTCTCCCCAGGTACAAATCGTCAGGTCCAAGTACGGAGGTAGCCAAGGCAAACAGACTCCCGATCCGCATCAACAGCGGCAGAGCTGAGGACGGAGGTGGATTGGTTAGGGGGAGGGGGATGCAGTGCAGTATAATCATCAACAGCACCTCACTCACTCACTCTCACTCTTTCACCCTCTCCAAACACTGGTCAGTCATCCTCATCATCAACAACAACAACAGGTGTCCGGGTGATGACACCACTATCCGCTTATCAAATCAAATCAACTCGGTCTCAGTAAATTCGAGCAAAACACGCTCTCAGTCGCGGCATCGAGTCCCCTTGGCGGCCTCTTGCCTACCCGTCATCAAATACTTGGCATGCCCTCGACCTGGAGGAGCCGGGCGGCGCTGGGGAGGCGGCCCACCTCCCCAAGTGGGCTTACAGGGACAGGGAATAGGAGGGGGGGGGGGAGCAGTGATGGGCGATAGTGGAGGGGTGAAACTCAGGTCGGGGGATGGAGATCACAGCAACAACTGAGGAGGAGAGGGGGACAGGAAGGAGACACAGGGACAGCTGGGTGGGGGAGTGGGACACAGGGACAGCTGGGTGGGGGAGGGAGACACAGGGACAGCTGGGTGGGGGAGGGAGACACAGGGACAGCTGGGTGGGGGAGAGAGACACAGGGACAGCTGGGTGGGGGAGGGAGACACAGGGACAGCTGGGTGGGGGAGGGAGACACAGGGACAGCTGGGTGGGGGAGGGAGACACAGGGAGAGCTGAGTGGGGTAGGGGGACACGGACGGCTGGTTGGGGGAGGAGGGACACAGGGACGGCTGGGAGGGGGAGGAGGGGACACAGGGACAGCTGGGAGGGGGAGGAGGGACACAGGGACGACTGGGAGGGGGAGGAGGGACACAGGGACGGCTGGGAGGGGGAGGAGGGACACAGGGACGGCTGGGAGGGGGAGGAGGGACACTGGGAGAGGGAGGAGGGGACACAGGGACAGCTGGGAGGGGGAGGAGGGACACAGGGACGGCTGGGAGGGGGAGGAGGGACACAGGGACGGCTGGGAGGGGGAGGAGGGACACTGGGAGGGGGAGGAGGGGACACAAGGACAGCTGGGAGGGGGAGGAGGGACACAGGGACAGCTGGGAGGGGGAGGAGGGACACAGGGACGACCGGGAGGGGGAGGAGGGACACAGGGACGGCTGGGAGGGGGAGGAGGGACACAGGGACGGCTGGGAGGGGGAGGAGGGGCACTGGGAGGGGGAGGAGGGGACACAGGGACAGCTGGGAGGGGGAGGAGGGACACAGGGACGGCTGGGAGGGGGAGGAGGGACACAGGGACGGCTGGGAGGGGGAGGAGGGACACTGGGAGGGGGAGGAGGGGACACAGGGATAGCTGGGAGGGGGAGGAGGGACACAGGGACGGCTGGGAGGGGGAGGAGGGACACTGGGAGGGGGAGGAGGGGACACAGGGACAGCTGGGAGGGGGAGGAGGGACACAGGGACGGCTGGGAGGGGGAGGAGGGACACTGGGAGGGGGAGGAGGGACACAGGGACGACTGGGAGGGGGAGGAGGGACACAGGGACGGCTGGGAGGGGGAGGAGGGACACAGGGACGGCTGGGAGGGGGAGGAGGGACACAGGGACGACTGGGAGGGGGAGGAGGGACACAGGGACGGCTGGGAGGGGGAGGAGGGACACAGGGACGACTGGGAGGGGGAGGAGGGACACAGGGACGGCTGGGAGGGGGAGGAGGGACACAGGGACGGCTGGGAGGGGGAGGAGAGTCTTAGGAACGACTGGGGTAGATACGGATCAAAGAGGCAGTTGTCGCCGATGGAAGAAGATCTTAGAAAACTCAGAACCTGCTATGAATGGGAATGAAAGTCGCCACGTTAAGTTGGTTTAGTGTCTCAAGTGACCCCACCCAGGGAAGGCTTATCTCTTGTGGAGCATTACTGAGAGAGAGAGAGAGAGAGAGAGAGAGAGAGAGAGAGAGAGAGAGAGAGAGAGAGAGAGAGAGAGAGAGATGGGGGGCAGGCAGGCAGACTGAAAACAAGAAGATAAAGGAAACGGCAGAAGGCCTGATGACCCATGCGAGGTGGTTCATATTTTAAAGGAGAGTTGAGGGATTTAAGAGTGCGAGAGAGAGAGGCTAGTCGGTCAGAGGTGAGGCATAAGGCGTAACGTGTAGACGGTTGTATGGGGGAGGTAGAGAAAGAGGTAGATGAAGGGGCAACCAATAGAGAATGAAAGGGTCAGACAGAATGGGCATGGCTGGAGGAGTTATGAAGAGAGGGTTGAGAGGGGGGGGGAGTGCGGTAGAAGTGAAAAGTAAAATATATTTATTAGAGAAGAGGAAAGACAAGGAGGCTGCATTAAAGAAACAAAATAGACGTAGCTATCTGCTCAGAACTTCGAGGCTTCCCTGACGGGCTTGCGAGTGAGTAGATAAAGTCCGGGACAGGGCATTCCCTCGGTGGGTGAAGGGTGCAGGGCAGGCCGGACCATCCCTCTGTAGAAAGCATGATTCAAGCATCTATCCTCATCCTGTCCTCCCGAATAACTCGCCCCCATTTTGAGGTGAAGATTCCCGACGGACAAATAAACGGGTACTATACACCCCCTTTTATACACTACGTTTATGTGCGTGGGTCGATAAGTCTGGGTTGGGTTGGGTTCCAGCTTTTAGTGCACCAATTTCTGTGTGTTGTGGCACCTGGAGAGGACCGAGCTGCACCAAGAACAATCACCAAAAAGATTGGTGGTCCGCTTCGAGCTGCGACCATGGACCACAAAGACCACCACTCATTTTGAGTCGCTTTGAATCACGGACATTGACCACGGACAACATTGACCACGGACAACATTGATCACGGACAACATTGACCACGGACAACATTGACCACGGACAACATTGATCACGGACAACATTGATCACGGACAACATTGATCACGGACAACATTGATCACGGACAACATTGATCACGGACAACATTGACCACGGACAACATTGATCACGGACAACATTGACCACGGACAACATTGACCACGAACAACATTGACCACGGACAACATTGATCACGGACAACATTGACCACGGACAACATTGACCACGGACGACATTAACCACGGACAACATTGATCACAGATAACATTAACCACGGACAACATTGACCACGGACGACAATGATCACGGACAACATTAACCACGGACAACATTGACCACGGACAACATTGACCACGGACAACATTGACCACGGACAACATTGATCACGGACAACATTGACCACGGACAACATTGACCACGGACAACATTGATCACGGACAACATTGACCACGGACAACATTGACCACGGACAACATTGACCACGGACGACATTAACCACGGACAACATTGATCACAGATAACATTAACCACGGGCAACATTGACCACGGACGACAATGATCACGGACAACATTGACTACGGACAACATTGACCACGGACAACATTGACCACGGACAACATTGATCACGGACAACATTGATCACAGACAACATTGACCACGGACAACATTGACCACGGACGACATTAACCACGGACAACATTGATCACAGATAACATTAACCACGGACAACATTGACCACGGACGACAATGATCACGGACAACATTGACCACGGACAACATTGATCACGGACAACATTGACCACGGACAACATTGATCACGGACAACATTGACCACGGACAACATTGACCACGGACAACCTTGACCACGGACAACATTGACCACGGACAACATTGATCACGGACAACATTGACCACGGACAACATTGATCACGGACAACATTGACCACGGACGACAATGATCACGGACAACATTGACCACGGACAACATTGACCACGGACAACATTGATCAAGGACAACATTGAACACGGACAACATTGATCACGGACAACATTGACCACGGACAACATTGATCACAGATAACATTAACCACGGACAACATTGACCACGGACAACTATTCTTTACCTCTCTGTATGGTAGTAGTTGTCAACGTTGCAGGTTGCATACCTCCCCACGCGACCCCAAGCTTCCCCAGAGTCTGGGGAAGTTGCTGTCCTGACCGAGTTTTCTTCCCAATCCTTTCCCTGGAGCCAGGTGCCTCCCCGGGGGAGCCAGGTGCCTCCCCTGTGAGAATTACTGGTCTAGCGCACGACTCCATCAGCGATCAGTCGCCCTTCACCGGACACACATTTTAGACCATTGTCTCAACTAAACTTATAAAGGAGAGATCAACACGACTAGATCAAGCAGCCCACAAATGGCTCCAGCTCGACCCTGTAGTTTATATAGCTGAACACTAAAGCAATCATTTAGCACTTGACGATAAAACAATTGGTAGATGAGGCTTTAATATGAGCCCAGGTGTTAGTTCAGAGTGTGTCGTGGTGAAGGGGAGGCGCCCTTCAGTACGGAAGTGTGTGTGTAGTTGTCTCGTGGTGTTGATACACAGGCGAGAACATGCTGGAGAACATGGAATGTCATCATGATAATGAGAGAGAGAGAGAGAGAGGAGGGAGTCATTCCACAGGTTGCGAGATTATTCGACATAATTTTTCCCCTCTTTGTTCATAATAGACAAATCCCCCAACACTGGGAATTAATATTTGAGTCGTGCTTGGCTACCTGTCAGACTGAATGGTAAGCTGCTTGAATGGCTGACTAGCTGGTTGTTTTTGTATGGGTGAATGACTATCCAGCTAGTTTACTCATGAGCTGACGGATACATTGACTATTTTATTAGTTAAATGACTTGGTCATTGTAACTTAATGCTTGATTTGACTCACTTTCTAGGTAACAATACGACTAGGTGTCTTCCCGGGCGAATGGCTGATTATGTGCATGACTGCCAAGCCAAGGAGAACCTGAGTAACTGTTACCGGAGGGATAGTCTCTGCCCCCGCGCCCCATCCTTCAAGTGCAGCCTTGTCATCTTGCGAGTGTAGGTTATGCGCCTACAATGGGTATAAAGGGTAACGAGGAGTCGCGTTCGTTATCGGAATTAACGCCGAGAGGATAACGTGGTACATGGGTTGGGAGGGGATCAGTCTCCCGTATAACAGGCTGGATGTTGACTACAGAGAACTGGTTGGATAAGCTAAGTTATTACTCTGTTTCATGATTGCATGATTCGTTGACAAGTTGATTACTAACTGGGTAGTTGATTGATTGGATTAATGTGATGTCTGGCTGGATGGTTATTAGCTGGATTTACTCTCTACCTGTATGGTTGCCCTGTTAGATGTGCTGGATGGATGGCTGACTAGCGTGTTGGATCACTGAGTGACTGGCTGGATGAAAGCGACGAATTGAGTAAGTAATTGGTCTACAAGAGACTGGCTGAGAGCTGGGATGCTAAGTGGGAGAGAAGACTGATTGACTGGCTTAGCTAAATCTGACTGTGTGGCTCATTGCTTGAGTACAGACTGACTAATTGGCAGACTGTGGGATTCAAGGGAGAATGGTGCGTGTATGTTATAACGACGAATGGAAATTGGGCTGGAGTCTTGATGGTAGGTAACTGACGGTTCAAGAGTCCGGAAGGTGGGCAGGAGTGTGGGCAAGAGGGTGGGCGGAGAGTGGGCAGGAGGGTGGGCAAGAGGCTGGGCGGAGTGTGGGCAGGAGTGTGGGCAAGAGGGTGGGCGGAGAGTGGGCAGGAGGGTGGGCAAGAGGGTGGGCGGAGAGTGGGCAGGAGTGTGGGCAGAGAGTGGGCAGGAGGATGGGCAGGAGGGTGGGCAAGAGGGTGGGCGGAGAGTGGGCAGGAGGGTGGGCAGGCGGGCGTCAAGGAAGCCCTCCCTGCTTGGTACAGAGGAGAAGAGTGTTATATCAGTCACGGCGTCTTAACTCTGCCTTTGTTTTTGCGTTTGAGTGTTGGAGCGTCACCCTCCACGACCCTCGTCTTCCTGCACCCACATGGGCATGTGGCCTCCATGTGGGGTGCTGAGCAATGTTGGGCAACATACCTATGAGGTGCAAAGTATGTGGGCAGCTGAGAAATGTTGGAGAAAGGTATTATGTAAGCACAACTGCAGAAGAAACACATGGCATGAAAACAGAAAATGTCGTCATTCAAGTCCGTTGATGCTGAATTAAGCTCCTCCATGCACTCCAACATCACAACAAACACCTGGATTTTGTCATCAATTAAGTCACGAATGTTTTCAATCAGCGCGACATTAGAGGCTGCTGGGTGTAAAGGTCTGCCTGGCTCGTGAAGAGAGGTGGACATAACCCAACGATTAATGACGAATCAAACTAGTTTTATCAGGCTCCGCTGTCAACTGCCACATTGCCATATCTGGCTCGGCTGTCAACTGCCACATTGCCATATCAGACTCGACTGTCAACTGCCACATTGCCATATCAGGCTCGGCTGTCAACTGCCACATTGCCATATCAGACTCGACTGTCAACTGGCACATTGCCATATCAGGCTCGGCTGTCAACTGCCACATTGCCATATCAGGCTCGGCTGTCAACTGCGACATTGCCATATCAGGCTCGGCTGTCAACTGCCACATTGCCAGATAAAACTTAGTCGCATTTTTCTGCTGAACTTGTACAAGCAACGTTTAATTTTACCCGGAAGCTTCGCTGATTTGTTGTCAAGGAAGATTATGATTTCGTTATTTAGAAGTTTGTTTTGGAAATAAAAGATTGAACTATTTTTGGAAATAGGAAATTTTAATCTTTACATTTGGCTCGGTAATTTGCTCCAATAGATTTCTGCTAATTCCTCGGCTTCATTGATTGATTTATTAATAAGGGTTGGAGGACAGCTGTTATGATCAGCTCACGTCTCTTCAGTTGACATGTTGTACAGAGGCATGTTTTGCAACCAGTGTCATCTCTATATCGCACAGTGTAAGCTCTCTCTCTCTCTCTCTCTCTCTCTCTCTCTCTCTCTCTCTCTCTCTCTCTCTCTCTCTCTCTCTCTCTCTCTCTCTCTCTCTCTCGCTCTCTCTCTCTCTCTCTCGCTCTCTCTCTCTCTCTCTCTCTCTCTCTCTCTCTCTCTCGCTCTCGCTCTCGCTCTCTCTCTCTCTCTCTCTCTCTCTCTCTCTCTCTCTCTCTCTCTCTCTCTCTCTCTCTCTCTCTGGGTGGAGTAATGGATGTTGACCTGCAGCTCTTGGGACTCGCCTCTCAACCTTAAATCGATTGAAGTATTTGTTCTTCGACTTAAGCACCCTCGCTCGCGTCCCTTTTTGATTGCCTTATGGATTCTCCTGAGTATTTTGTACGTCTTGGTAATGTCTTCGCTGCTTCCTCTTTTCCCCAGTGATGTGAGGTACTGTATTCTGTAGTTGTTCCGATAATTAGTACCTCTCAGCCCTGGGTCCAGATAGGCGGTATTCCTCTAAGCTTTCTCCAGAGGGCTAAGTATACCTCAAGAGGGCTATGTATACCTCAAGAGGGCTATGTATACCTCAAGAGGGCTATGTATACTTCAAGAGGGCCACATATACCTCCAGAGGGCCACATATACTTCCAAAGGACCACATATACCTCCAGAGGGCCACATATACTTCCAAAGAACCACATATACCTCCTAACCTATGAAGTGTATATACGCTTCTAATGAAATCCTTATGCAAGGAACTGAAGGCAGTTCTTATGCTTTGGCAACTTTGCACAAATTGCTTGCATCTGGCTCCTTAAGACGGCCGGAGATTGTTCTGTGATTCTGTACGTCTCCTGGAGGAGGAATTTCTTGCAGCTTGTTGAGCTGTGTGTCAGACTCCTCTGCTTCCCAAACTTCCCATTTTCATTACTTTCCTTACCATTGCAATTGAAGGATGCAACTTACCATTGCATCCTTCAGCAACTTACCATTGCTGAAGTTGGTTCAAGTGTCCCTGCAGGTTCTTCAAGACATACACCGCAGTGTTCAGACCTTATCTTTAATCATCGGCCGAGCTGCAAGGATCAGTTAGCATGATTATTCCTCGTCTGGAGGAGCAGTTCTAGCAGTCAATGAAAGGACAGGTCCTAGGACTTATACCCCTGTAAGGCCGGGGTCCTGGGACTGACCCTGGGGGAGGTCCTGGGACTGACCCTGGGGGAGGTCCTGGGACTGACCCTAGGGGAGGTCCTGGGGAGTGACCCCCCACGAGACTCCTGGTGTGTCCCCTCACCTCTGGGGAGTTCCCTCACCGTCCCTCACGTGTCCCAGGTTGACTGTGACCTCATCAGCGCCGCTTCTCTGGGGTCATATACCAAAGGGCTTCAGAGATTTAAAACTATGTCATTTAACATTCGTGACCTCTGTGCCGTCTTCAAATTCAAAATGGCTATTGAGGTAGGATTCCCCTTCCATCAAATCATCAGTCTAGCGCCTCCTGCTGTAGTCTAGCATCACCTGCTGCAGTATAGCGCCTCCTGCTGCAGTATAGCGTCTCCTGCTGTAGTCTAGCATCACCTGCTGCAGTATAGCGCCTCCTGCTGCAGTATAGCACCTCCTGCTGTAGTCTAGCGTCTCCTGCTGTAGTCTAGCGTCTCCTGCTGCAGTATAGCACCTCCTGCTGTAGTCTAGCGCCTCCTGCTGTAGTCTAGCGCCTCCTGCTGTAGTCTAGCACCTCCTGCTGTAGTCTAGCGTCTCCTGCTGCAGTATAGCACCTCCTGCTGTAGTCTAGCGCCTCCTGCTGTAGTCTAGCGCCTCCTGCTGTAGTCTAGCGCCTCCTGCTGCAGTCTAGCGCCTCCTGCTGCAGTCTAGCGCCTCCTGCTGTAGTCTAGCGCCTCCTGCTGCAGTCTAGCACCTCCTGCTGTAGTCTAGCGCCTCCTGCTGCAGTCTAGCGTCTCCTGCTACAGTCTAGCGTCTCCTGCTACAGTCTAGCACCTCCTACTTGTGCCCCTCTTGCACGTTAGTAATTCAGTGGTTGTCTTCCGGGTATTCAGTAGTTCTCAAGAGGCTAGCTCAGGTCAAATGACCTTTTGTTATATACAAAACAATTAGACGCTTCCTCTGTATGTATACGTGTGTGAGTGTATAACTACCTAACAGTACTTAACAGAGGTCGCAGGACCGAGTTTCAGCTCCTCGGTCCTGCCTTTTCAGCAAGAGATGGTTTAATGGTATGATTACCGATCCCCTTGTTTCTTGCAATATAAACATTGGATTCTATGGAGGGAGGCAGCCTCTAATTATTTCCCCTTCTTGTTCGTATCAGTAGTTTACTCCTCTTATATAAGTATTCTTTTCATATGTATTTAAGCGAAAAGGTTTAGTATTTTGTATGTCTCGATCATATCTCCTGTATTTCTTATTTCTTTCAGCATCATTAGATTCAGTTTCCTAAGTTTATCCCCGTAGCTCAGTCCCCTCAATTCCGTGGCCAGTCTTCGTAGGAGTCCTTTGTAATGTCTCAATATTTGTTTTACTTTGTATATTGTGAGGCTCGAGGCTGGTACTGCACACTCTAGTACTGCCCAGACCTGTAGAGCAGTGTGAGGCTGCGCGTGTTAGTGGCTCTGCAACAATGTCAGAACATCAATGTTATGTTCTCTCACAAACCCACTGTGTTCCTTCTGGTATATATCAGTAAATAAAATTAAAAAACTCCCCGCTCAGTGTACCTGGTGGGTGGTGATAATACTGACTGATGTGCGTCAATCTACACACCTCGCTTCTCCAGTCTCTCCCTCTCTCTTCTCTCTCTCCCGTCCCTTCTCCCCTCCCGTCCCTTCTCCCCTCCCCTCCCTTCTCTCCTCCCCTCCCTTCTCTCCACCCCCATCGCTACCAGGGCCACCCTGGCCGGTGCCACTTTGATAAGTTGGTATCATAGGTATTTTTAGTGTGAGGTTGGGAGTGTGTGGGGAACCCTCGTCACTGTCTTAAAACTTTCTTGTTTGACTGGTAAATGTTGCGGCAGTTGTGCCACCTGGCCGCGTCTGCCCCTGGTGGTTACTTCCTGCCTGCGGCGGTCAACTTGGCAGGCCAAGTACCGCCTCAGTACAGAATGGGTGCTGGCGACACCCATTCTCTCACCTTATAAGCCAACACCCGTCACTCAGCTGTTAATCTACCTTACTGGTGAGCACCCGTCACTCAGCTGTCAATCTACCTTACTACTAGCGAACAACTGTCACTCAGCTGTCAATCTACCTTACTAATAGTGAACATCTGTCACTCAGCTGTCAATCTACCTTACTACTAGCGAACAACTGTCATTCAGCTGTCAATCTACCTTACTAATAGTGAACATCTGTCACTCAGCTGTCAATCTACCTTACTAGGGAACACCCATCACTCAGCTGTCACCTGTCATCTACCATTCTAGCTAAACACAGTTTTCGTAACAGCCAAACTAATTAAGATAATTGCTCTTAACGTGGTAAGAGGCCATATAGGACCCTAATGAATGAGAGTATGTGTTGGGTGGTCAAGTAAACTCTGTGATCAGGCAAGATGCACACACTCGCGAGTGACGCGTCTCTCTCTAGTGTTTTATCACTTCTCAGACCTTTACCATTCTGTATTTTTTACTCTTTTGTCATTAAAAATACAATAAATACACATGGAAAGTGAAACATGGAGTAGCGTCTCTGTATACACGCTCGAGCACACTCACACTCCCTAAAACAAAAAAAACTTTGCAACACCTAGTTTTCTGTTGCTGTGGATGGCGGAGCGCACGCGCGCGCGCGCCCCTCTCTGCATTCATGTATGTACTCACCTATTTGTACTCATCTATTTGTGCTTGCAGGGGGTTGAGCTCTGGCTCTTTGGTCCCGCCTCTCAACTGTCAATCAACTGGTGTACAGATTCCTGAGCCTACTGGGCTCTATCATATCTACACTTGAAACTGTGTATGTGTATTCACCTATTTGTGCTTGCGAGATGAGGCTGTTAGCTGTTGGTCTGTTGGCCATCCTACCGTCGGTGGTTTTGTGTACTGACTCCCGATCATTGTTCTGTATCATGTCATCTACTGGTATGGGTGTCCGGCGGTGCACGGGTCTCCCCGCCCCCTCCCCGCCCCCTCCCCGCCCCCTCCCCACCTTCCCTTTGTCTCTTAACCCTCTCACATATTTATCTCTCTTTCTCTGTCCCCCCCTACCTCCCCCTTCTACCTTTTCCTCCTTTCTCCCCCTCTCCTGCCATCCCCCCCCCACTTTATTATCCTTTCCTTCCTTCTTCACCTTCTTTCCTTCGCTCTCCACCATCTCCTCACAAGTCTCGCTCAGAAAATGTTATAGTATTAAGCACTGAAAAATATCTCTGGGGGGGGTCACTTTACATGCCGATATTTCTTAGTGTGGCACTAGGGCAGTCCTCGAATGGCCCATGACTCTCCCATAATACCCCCCATCCCCCCCCCCCCCCACGGTACCCATCGGCGACCTCAATGGAACTCGCGCGGCACCGAGAGCTGCCCGGTCTTACGACTTGACAAACGTCATATTTGAAATGATTTTTGCCTAACACAGAGCGTAAAGTTTGAAGTACTTTCGCCTAACGCGTCTGGTTAGGCAAAAACCACTACAAATATGACGCACGTCATCTCCCCCACATTCTCTAAGAAATTCCACAGTTTGATATTTGTAAATGTTTTCTCGCTCTTAAGTTATGAAAATTAAAGTATATTTTCGTCATTATCTTATAGATCTTACGAGCACTCTAGGACCTCGCTAAGTTAATAGATCTTACGAGCACTCTAGGACCTCGCTAAGTTAATAGATCTTACGAGCACTCTAGGACCTCGCTAAGTTAATAGATCTTACGAGCACTGTAGGACCTCGCTAAGTTAATAGATCTTACGAGCACTCTAGGACCTCGCTAAGTTAATAGATCTTACGAACACTCTAGAACCTCGCTAAGTTAATAGATCATACGAGCACTCTAGGACCTCGCTAAGTTAATAGATCTTACGAGCACTCTAGGACCTCGCTAAGTTAATAGATCTTACGAGTGCTGTAGGACCTCGCTAAGTTAATAGATCTTTCGAGCACTCTAGGACCTCGGTAAGTTAATAGATCTTACGAACACTCTAGAACCTCCCTAAGTTAATAGATCATACGAGCACTCTAGGACCTCGCTAAGTTAATAGATCTTACGAGCACTCTAGGACCTCGCTAAGTTAATAGATCTTACGAGCACTCTAGGACCTCGCTAAGTTAATAGATCTTACGAGCACTCAAGAACATCGCAGAGGCTCTTCCAGATCTTTCGAGCATTCCAGACCTTCTCTGCGGCTCTTCCAGACTATTACGGTCACCCCAGGATGCCGGTCTTCCAGATCTTTCAATCGATGATACAGTTCAATGGTGCTGTAATACGAGAATACTGATACAGTGTCATTATGTAACACTAATGTTAGCAGAGTTATTAATTAATTAGAGGCGTATCCAGCTGTGAAAGAGGATAACGTTCTGGAGTCATTAATAATATTAATCCATCCCTTGATTTATAATTAAATGTTATTTATGCTTTTTCATGCGCTTTGATTTTTTTGTCAACAAGAGACGATTCATTCCACTTTTGGTGTTGAAAATTATGATTTTTTTATGTCAGTTTTTGAAAAAGGATTTATTTTAGATTTAAAAATGTGTATAAAATATACACATTTTTTCACACCAGACTTGTCCCCTGAAGCCCACATCAAAATGATAACATCAACGGCCTATGCAAGGCTGGCAAACATAAGACCTGCCTTGAGAAACTTGTATAGGGAATCATTCAGAACATTGTATAACTCGTATTTCAGACCAAAACAGAACTATGCCCCTCCAGCCTGGAGTCCACATCTAGTCAAACATAAAACGAAGTTAGAAAAGGTTCAGATGAATGCCACCAGACAAGCCCCGGAGCTGAAAGAAAGGAGCTACGAGGAAAGATTATCGTATCTAAACCTCACGACACATGAAGACAGAAGAGCTAGGGAAGACACGATCAACACCTGTACAATTCTCAGAGGAATTGACTGGGTAGATGAAGATAAATATAAACTGTTTAACACGGGTGGGACACGAACAAGGGGACACAGGTGGAAACTGAGTACCCAAATGAGCCACAGAGACGTTAGAAAGAACTTTTTCAGTGTCAGAGTAGTTAACAAATGGAATGCATTAGGCAGTGATGTGATGGAGGCTGACTCCATACACAGTTTCAAGTGTAGATATGATAGAACCCAGTAGGCTCAGGAACCTGTACACCAGTTGATTGACAGTTGAGAGGCGGGACCAAAGAGCCAGAGCTCAACCCCCGCAGGCACAACTAGGTGAGTACACACACCACGAACAAACGTTCATGTGTCACAAACTACCATCCACCACACACGACCATCCACCACACACGACCATCCACCACAAACGACCATCCACCACACACGACCATCCACCACAAACGACCATCCACCACACACGACCATCCACCACAAACGACCATCCACCACGCACGACCATCCACCACAAACGACCATCCACCACACACGACCATCCACCACAAACGACCATCCACCACACACGACCATCCACCACAAACGACCATCCACCACACACGACCATCCACCACAAACGACCATCCACCACACACGACCATCCACCACACACGACCATCCACCACACACGACCATCCACCACAAACGACCATCCACCACACACGACCATCCACCACAAACGACCATCCACCACACACGACCATCCACCACAATCCCCACCACTACATAAATCCATGTCACATAATGGTAATTTAAACAGAAAACGCGGCACACAGTTTTTCTCCTTATTCGAAAAGGAAAATTGGTTACACATGTTTTTATTGCAAGGAAATATATTTTAATGTCAGTGTATTTATTGAGTTATTTTGTTATATCGTTTGTGATGAATATGTAGACAGAGAGAGACAGTGAGGCAGAGAGAGACAGTGAGGCAGAGAGGCAGAGAGAGACAGAGGGACATGAAAACAGAGACAGAATCAGAAACAGGGAACAAACCCCCCAAAACATAGAGAAATAAAGAGAGGGAAACACAGACAGGTTGAGACAGCGTGACCACACCACCAACAGGGAAGTATCTCACCACATAAGCTGGGACACGCGGCGGACACAAGCCCCAAGACCTGTACACCACAGAGAGGGGGGGGGGGACAGAGACAAACAGACAAAGAGAGACACATACAGGAAGACGATGACAGGGCGGGGAATTGCCTGCAGTCCTGTACTTACAGATGATGTTCCAATTTTACGTTTATTGAAGACTAAGAATACTCCACTAACTCTCCAGACTGACTGACCTTCTGAGCAACTTTGGCATAAAAATAGATAGATAATGCACTATGAAGGTCGTGCTACTTCGTTAAATAAGTGTGTGTGTGTGTGTGTGTGTGTGTGTGTGTGTGTGTGTGTGTGTGTGTGTGTGTGTGTGTGTGTGTGTGTGCGCGCGTGTGAGTGTACTCACCCAGTTGTGCTTGCGGAGGTTGAGCTCTGGCTCTTTGGTCCCGCCTCTCAACTGTCAATCAACTGATGTACAGATTCCTGAGCTTCTCGAGCTCTATCATATCTACACTTGAAACTGTGTATGGAGTCAGCCTCCACCACATCACTGCCTAATGCATTCCATTTGTCAACCACTCTGACACTAAAAAAGTTTTTTCTAATATCTCTGTGGCTCATTTGGGCACTCAGTTTCCACCTGTCCCCTTGTGCGTGTGCCCCTTGTGTTAAATAGCCTGTCTTTATCTAACCTATCAATTTCTTTGAGAATCATGTATGTGGTGATCATGTACCCCCCTAACTCTTATGTACATATGTATGTACATAAATACATATGTATGTATGCATACATATGTATGTATGTGTGTAAAGTATATGTGGAAGCTGATCAGAATTACATTTCACCTTTGTAAATTCTCATTTTTTCTTTATTTATATATACAAGAGTTGTTACATTCTTGTACAGCCACCAGTACGCGGTGCGTTTCGGGCAAGTCCTTTATCCTATGTTCCCTGGAATACGATCCCCGCCGCGAAGAATAGTTTTTGCAACCAAGTACACATTTTACTGTCGAGTTAAACAGAGGCTACAGTTAAGGATTTGCGCCCAGTAAATCCTCCCCGGCCAGGATACGAACCTAGGACAAAGCGCTCGCATTAATAACACTATGTAAAAGACACATCGAACACTTTATGTAGGGTAGACGTAAATCTGCGTATCTATGTATTTATGTCTGTAGGTTAGGTTAGCATTTTAAAAGCAATACAAACACCTTCTGTGGTTCATTGTTCAATAAATCCCTGAACTGTATGTTTAACAGATCTCTCACCCTGTCCATGGCGGACAGAAGAAAATGTATATATACTGGTTAGCATTGTAAATGTGAGGCCACGTCTGTGGTAGAAAATAAAAATAAATAAATAAAAGAACTATCGCTTAGATACGGCCGAGAAAGAGCGTAGTCACTATATTTCAGAATCTGATGCTTGATTTTCTATCCTTCTCGAAATTGTTTATTGTGGTATCCAATCTAGACCAACCTAACATTATCATTCTAGAATAGCATTAATACTTCACCTTAACACCGAAATTAAAAGTTAGCTGTGAACATAGAATATGACACTCTAATTACATATCTGTATATAAATATAAATATCACAGGGTAAGTTCGACGTTTCCAAACGTGTTTCTGACGTTACAAACTCTATGAACTGAGCACATCTATGTGATGTGAACATTGGGGCTCTGGTTTGTCCCAAGTCCTTAATCATCTTAACATCTTATGTTATACCTCATTGATTACATTTGCAACCGATGAATTTCTGTCAACATTTTACAGATCTTTCTTTGTTAAACTGCACTTTAGTTACATTTGTCATAATCTGTTGAATGGTTATTGGAATCTGCTCTCCCGTGACAGCTCTGTGGCGATGACAGCCCCTTAAGTGAACGATGGCTTAGTGAAGGCCCGATATGATGAATATAATGATGGCTGGGTATATATGTAAGACAGTGGGTAGGTTGACAGCCAGGTTGGGAGAGAGAAAGATAGGTGGGTAGGGAGGTATAGGAAGTGAGGGAAATTGGTAGGGAGGTTGACAGGTGAGGAGGGAAACAAGGAGGAAGGTAGATGGTCATGCTAGCCAACATATTGGTAGGACGAGGGGGGGGGGTAGGAGGTTAGATGTGTATGAAGGTAGGTGGATAGGATGGTAGGTGGGTAGAAAGGTAAACAGGGAGAGAGAGAGAGAGAGAGAGAATGCAGAGGCCGCCATATTGATTGCGCCCCTATGCCTGCTTCCTGCTCCAACCCTCCGCCACTTCCGCTCTCCCTTTTATTACATTTGTTTTGTCAGTGTTGCTCCTGGTCCGGAGGGGAGGGAGGGAGGGAGGGCAGACGAAGGTAGGGAGAGAGAGAAAGAAAGAAAGGAAGATGATGGCAAGGTGAAGGTAGGACAAAATGGAGAAAAACTCAGTTATCTGATGGGAGAAGAGAGACAGAGAGAGACAATCAGACATTGCCTTCCCTCCTGTACGACTAGAAGACAGCTTCAGCAACACAAGACCAGCATCACCAACTACATAACTCATCACCCACACATGCCTCGCATCTAGAGCATTATTCTCATAAGTTATGTTGGGAGACACACACCGCCGAGGACGAGGTGACAACTCTGGCCAGCATACAACAACAGTTCCCTGTATCCAAGACATGTGTAGTCTAACACTAAATAAATAAAGACTTCTACCCAAAAAAGCTCTTCAGTGTGCAACAACCTCGTAGACCAAACTTAAAAATGAGCTGAGAAAACAGCTCTCAGTTCATAAAACAAATGGAAATATTTTCATCACTCGATCATTGGGTTTTAGTTTACAGAAAGAGAGTGAGAAAGATAACTCTTCAGTAATCATTGATTACCTATTTTATTACACAAAAATCACACGACACAGTTTTCAGAGATAACCCTAAATAACACGCTACGAATATTCGAATATTGTTGCTGTTAAGTAAAGACCAGCAAAACCGTCTTTATTAAAGGAAGATAGTGACCACGTCGTCCCCTCCAGAACCCGCGCCAGACCATCATCATCTGTGGAGAGTCGGACACGCGCCCTTGGAATCCGATCCTGCTGCCGTGACCTGAGCCGCGTCGGATCCTCTTTACGGGGCGATCCAACACCAGACAATGGCTGGTTATTGATTCTCCTTTATTGGTTTTAGGAGGGATCGTGTTATCGATGAAAATGGCTTTGATACGGCATGTTCCGGCTTGAGGGGGGGGGGGGGAGCCTCGCAAGATTCATCACTTGGAGGGGGGGAGGGGGGGAGGGGTCGTTCTCTCATGTTCCTGAGGAATTATGACGATGATATTTATGTTGTGTTATTAATTGTCGGATGTGTTCAGGTGTCACTCTCCTCGCTGCACCTCCACACACACACACAGTGTGTACGTGTGTGTGTGGAGGTGCACACTGTGTGCGTGTGTACGTGTGGTGTGCACGACAAGTGCACCTGGGGGGTGGGAGGAGGTAGTGGAGGCCAATCCCTTCACAACTTCATCAGTGGATTTTATATATCATTATAGTCTATAACTTCAGGGTATAATGAGTTTATATTTGTTGTCCATCAACTTATCTTTTCATCATCTTAATTTTATCCAATATGTATAAGTCTCACAGCTCTAATTGTTGGCTTTATTATTGTCTGAAAGGTTTTGACACCTTTAGTCACTCTAGCCACATCTATGGTGATTGTTGTGTATGTCACTGATGGTGATTGTTGTGTATGTCAGTAATGGTGATTGTTGTGTATGTCACTGATGGTGATTGTGTATGTATTTGTACTTATTTATGCAATTGTTATAAGGATTTGTGTGTACGAATATTACCTGTGTACAGGTAAGAAAGGTTAATGAATATTAATGAGAAAGTTAAGTAATATGTTAAATGTTTGTGATGTGGTGACATATATGAATACGTTGTATTAACGATTGTTTGTGATGTGGTGACATATATGAATACGTTGTAGTGAATAACTTGATCTTTCTCATCCTCATCGTTTCCACCACATTACTACCTGGAGCAAGTCATTTGTTAACTGCTATGATATATAAAAAGTTTTTTCAAAAGTTTCTGTGTCTCATTTGGGTACTCAGTCTCCACCTGTGTTCCCTCGTGCGTGGTCTACCTGTGTTAAATAATCTGTCTTTGTCTATCCTATCAATTCCTCTGAGAATCTTGTATATGGTGATCATGTTTCCCCTTAGCTATTCTGTCTTACAACGACATGAGGTTTAGTTCCCGTAGTCTCTCCTTGTAGCTCATACCCTTCTGCTCGGGTACTAGTCTGAGGGGAACCTTCTCCAATTTAGTCTTATGCCTGACTAGATACGAACTTCATGATGGATCTTGCATACTCCAAGGTTGGTCTGACATATGTGGTATACAAAGTTCTCAATGGTTCCTTACACAAGTTTATAAAGACAGTGCGTATGTTGGCTCACGTAGCATAAGCTGCTGATGACATCCTCTTGATATGGGCTTCAGGGAACAGGTCTGGCGTGATATCAACCCCCAGATCTTTCTTCCTGATTCTTGAAGGATATCATAGTACTAAATGGTACCTTGCATCTACCCTCCTGCTTCCTACACCACCTTCATTACTTTACATTTGCTCAAGTTAAACGGTAATAGCCATTTGTTGGACCATTCCATCAGTTTGTCCAGGTCATCTTGTAGCCTCATGCTGTCCTTTTCTGTCTTAATCCTTTTTTATAATTTTAGCATCAGCAAACATTGAGAGGAATGAGTTTATAACTTTTGGTAGGTCATTTACGTATATCAGAAACAGGATAGGACCGAGTACAGAACCCTGTGGGACTCCGCTGGCGACTTCACGCCACTCTGAGGTCTCGTCCCTAGTGTGTGTGTATGTGTGTGTGTGTGTATGTGTGTGTGTGTGTGTGTGTGTGTGTGTGTGTGTGTGTGTGTGTGTGTGTGTGTGTGCGTGCGTGCGTGCGCACATGTGTGTGTACGAACAGGCCACACCTGTGAATGAGCGCACATACACACACGCAGGCACCCACAGGAGCACAGCAACTCATCTTTGCGTAATACACGTAAAATAATCGTAAATAATTATTACACGCGTTTTTTAATTTGCATAAATATCGGGTTGGATCACGGGGAAATAATTAAATATAAACAAAAGAGATTGAAGATCAAAGGCGCCGAGCTTGCCCATCAGAGGCTGGAACCTTTCATCAGCAGCGGTCACGTCATTCACTCATTTTATGTTGAAATGATAATAATTGTAAAAATATAAATATTAAAACTAATAATTAATATCTTATTGAAATATTTATAATTCTCACAACATAATAATAATAATAATAATAATTGATTATTATTATTATTATTATTATTATTATTATTATTACTAATAATAAAGTAGCCACCGGAAAGACCAGAGCCCGAATGGGATCCTTGCTGGTAGTGCAAAAATAGGCTGTTGACAGGTGGGACGAGGACTTAAGAAACCAATTAGCAGGTGGTGAGGTGAGGTTGGTGGTGCGCCACAGTGGGAGAGCAGCAGCCAGGCCCTGCCCTGGTGACTGTGCCACTATTTAGATCACAAGAAATTAGAGGACTTTGTTCGTTACAACTTATATAGAACTCTGGAGTGATCACGATTCATCACGCATTTACCTAACCACTTACGAAACCTGTTCATCTTTCCTCAATCATGGCGGTGGCTTCGTTTACGTTTATGAAACAGTTTGCGAAATTTTAAACTTCACATCCTAAGATTAATACAGGTAAACGCCGCCACGACTGAGGAAAGATGTATAGATTTCGTAAGTACGTAAATGTTTTTCACTGTGCCTCGGGGATGTAGGTTATAGAGCCGAACCGCTCTCTCCTTGCCCCAGGACCCACCTGACCTAATACGTCGTAATTTTAACGATATCGATAAATCCGTTATTAGTGTGGCGTATTAGTACAAATTAAAGCACCATAATATTGGCGTTTACTATACACCAGCCTCGATAGGTTAGGTGGGTTGTTTGGGTTTGTAGTTTTCTAGAAAAACAATTTTATTTCTTACGGAGTGGTGAGGCTGCTCCCCAGGGTTGCCGCCACTCACCAAGCCTCCCGTGTCGCGCTCCAACGTCGCACATGAAACCAAAAAGCTTCTGAACGCACAAGTCAGGAAGGTTCCACACTCCGAGTCTCATGCAGCTTTAAAACTGGTCCACAAACATTAAAATATCCAATATCAAACGTCGAAATATCCTGATCAAGACGGCGTAGAGCTGTCACGAAGCTTGTTTAAGGCTACTGAAGATAAATGTTTGATACACAACCAAGAAGTTCATCGAGCAGATCGTCGAGGACGCCGATGGTAGCGTGCCGGCTGCCTTTGTTCGCCTACGTTGTTGGGACCTTTAACAAGCCGCCGGCTTCCTGTCCTCATCGAGATCACTAGTATTAGTGGCCCAGAGGTAAGTTCAGGTTGTTGGAGTCGCAGTGTTGAGAACAAGGCACTCTTGGTACAGTCGTCAGAGGTGGCCGAGGACCCTCATAGCAACATCAGGTCAGCGACAACCTTCGCCTAGCGCACACTCACGATAGCTAGCTACGTCGACCCCTACATATGTATATTACTTATATTTTATTATAAAGAAGAAAGGGTCACGGGTGTTTTGTACTGCATTCCTTCCCACTGACAAGCAAACTACAAGCAAAGGATTAACAAACATCTACTAAAAACCGACCTGAAACGTCTAAATATCTAATAAAACCGACTGTGAACGTTGAAATATCCAATAAAACCGACTGTGAACGTTGAAATATTCAATAAAACCGACTGTGAACGTTGAAATATCCAATAAAACCGACTGTGAACGTTGAAATATTCAATAAAGCCGACTGTGAACGTTGAAATATCCAATAAAACCGACTGTGAACGTTGAAATATCCAATAAAGCCGACTGTGAACGTTGAAATATCCAATAAAACCGACTGAACGTTGAAATATCCAATAAAACCGACTGTGAACGTTGAAATATCCAATAAAACCGACTGTGAACGTTGAAATATCCAATAAAACCGACTGTGAACGTTGAAATATTCAATAAAGCCGACTGTGAACGTTGAAATATCCAATAAAACCGACTGTGAACGTTGAAATATCCAATAAAGCCGACTGTGAACGTTGAAATATCCAATAAAGCCGACTGTGAACGTTGAAATATCCAATAAAGCCGACTGTGAACGTTGAAATATCCAATAAAGCCGACTGTGAACGTTGAAATATCCAATAACAAAGATGTCACTTAAGTTATTTTAAAAAAATATGCAGATTTTTCATAACAAATTATGTATTTGAGTTAAATCTGCTTTATAATATAATTGTGTACTATATTCATCTAATGACTTAGGACGCTGTATTCTGCCTGCCTTGTACCAGTCCTCATGCTGCCACTTGTGGGGCCAGTACCATCGTTAACCATTATTGTGGTTGTTAGACGATCGTTAACCATTATTGTGGTTGTTAGACGATCGTTAACCATTATTGTGGTTGTTAGACGATCGTTAACCATTATTGTGGTTGTTAGACGATCGTTAACCATTATTGTGGTTGTTAGACGATCGTTAACCATTATTGTGGTTGTTAGACGATCGTTAACCATTATTGTGGTTGTTAGACGATCGTTAACCATTATTGTGGTTGTTAGACGATCGTTAACCATTATTGTGGTTGTTAGACGATCGTTAACCATTATTGTGGTTGTTAGACGATCGTTAACCATTATTGTGGTTATTAGACGATCGTTAACCCATTGTTGTGGTTGTTAGACGATCATTAACCATTATTGTGGTTATTAGACGATCGTTAACCCATTGTTGTGGTTGTTAGACGATCATTGACCATTATTGTGGTTATTAAACGATCGTTAACCATTATTGTGGCGACTATAGACGAGTGTAAACCATCACGAACACTGGGTGAAACTTTTGTGTGAGTTTGACATGCGGGCGTGATGAGGGACGTGGTAACACTGGCCGTTGTCAACACTGATACCAATAACCCTTACCCAATTAACTTCTCAACTCCCCTTACTCTGTTATTCCCTCACCCACCACCCCTCGCTGGTGGGGGTGGGGGGGAGGGGGGACGTGGATGAGAGTTATATGGGTAGGGGAAGGTGGGTGAGGGAGGATAATGAGGATATAGATAGGTAAAATGAGTGATATGTGCAGGGGAATGAATAGGTGGATTGATTAGGAGAATGTGGAGGGTGTGAATGAGAGCAGGTGGATGAAGGGTGTGAATGAGAGCAGGTGGATGAAGGGTGTGAATGAGAGCAGGTGGATGAAGGGTGTGAATGAGAGCAGGTGGATGAAGGGTGTGAATGAGAGCAGGTGGATGAAGGGTGGGAATGAGAGCAGGTGGATGAAGGGTGTGAATGAGAGCAGGTGGATGAAGGGTGGGAATGAGAGCAGGTGGATGCTGGTTGTATGAGTAGATGGGTGAGGTTTGTGAGGAAAACCTGGTAGAGGAGAGGTGTGAGAGTAGATTGAGTTAGAGGAAGAGTTGGGGGAGAGGAACGGGTAAGGGAGAAGAGAGAGAGAGAGAGAGAGAGAGAGAGAGAGAGAGAGAGAGAGAGAGAGAGAGAGAGAGAGGGAGGGAGGGAGAGGTAGACAGACTATATAATCACTCACCAATCCTCTACCCCGTCTCCGACCCCTCACCATCTACCAGAACCCCTCTACCTGTCCCCTCATTCCCCTCGGCAGCTGTGTGGGTCTGTAAGGTGAATCCAACGCTCAAACTCTCGGATTAAATCTGCTCAATTGATAGCCAGTGATGCCATAACGAACTCTTCCTTTTTGCAACATATATAATTTCATAAAAAATACCTCCTCGACACTGTAATAACGAGGAATGAATCCCCCAACTGGTTGTATGGCGAGTGTATGGGGGAAAAATGAGGGGCAATAGTTGCAATGACAACTGTATTGCTTACTTCTGAATACTTTGAGGGGAATGTTGCGTTGGTGGCGAGGCTGGTATTGGTAATGCTGTGTTACTCTCAGGGCGAGGCTGGGATTGGTAACGCTGTGTTACTCTCAGGGCGAGGCTGGGATTGGTAACGCTGCTACTCTCAGGGCGAGGCTGGTATTGGTAGCGCTGTGTTACTCTCAGGGCGAGGCTGGG
>NC_091176.1:28838705-28848705 GCF_040958095.1 Procambarus clarkii
TCTTGTGTTACTTGTGTAGCGTCACACAGTACCCAACCACTGTAAAATTTGAGAACCGCTCAAGGAGAATTAATGATGAATGTTGCCATTGTCAGTAAATTCTTTAGCGGACTCCTGGGGCAGCGGCGCCCACCATTCTTAGAATTAGGCGATGCTCCTCCTCTCTTTATATATATATATATATATATATATATATATATATATATATATTTATATATATATATATATATATATATATATATATATATATATATATATATATGATATGAATGGAGTTTGGGTGGATATAAATATGAGCTCACTAGTATGGACCAATAGAACTCCTGTAATTACGTTTATCTTGTATTCTTATTCACACAGAAATCACATTGTGATGAGGGTTCGAACCAGTGTGATGAGTGTTCCCCAGACGCGCTCTAGGATCGAACTCTGATCTAGACTCCTGCGGATTGGTTCATTGTATGTTATTAATAATCAGAAAACAGCCTATAGCAAGACACCGAAAAAATATTCCCGCCAAGAACAATACACCAGATATGTTGTATCATCATAGAACAATACACCAGGTATGTTATATCATCATAGAACAATACACCAGGTATGTTGTATCATCATAGAACAATACACCAGGTATGTTATATCATCATAGAACAATACACCAGATATGTTGTATCATCATAGAACAATACACCAGGTATGTTGTATCATCATAGAACAATACACCAGGTATGTTATATCATCATAGAACAATACACCAGGTATGTTGTATCATCATAGAACAATACACCAGGTATGTTGTATCATCATAGAACAATACACCAGGTATGTTGTATCATCATAGAACAATACACCAGGTATGTTGTATCATCATAGAACAATACACCAGGTATGTTATATCATCATAGAACAATACACCAGGTATGTTGTATCATCATAGAACAATACACAGGTATGTTGTATCATCATAGAACAATACACCAGATATGTTGTATCATCATAGAATACCAGGCATGATGTGCCAACATAGCGCAATGCACCGGGCAAATTATACCAGCATAGGTATATTATATGATATATATGTAGTCTGCACTCTATATATTCTTTATATACTCTTTATCAGGTATAATATGCCAGAACAGAACACTACACCAGGTATATGTTTCCATCATAGAGCAATACACGAGGTATGTTGTTCCAACATAGAGCAATACACAAGGTATGTTGTTCCAACATAGAGCAATACACGAGGTATGTTGTTCCAACATAGAGCATGCTTCGACTTGAAACAGAGTAAACTGCTTTAGGCCAAACAGATGCTCTGGTCATAGAGAGCTGCCTCTGACAAACTACTTACACTGATGGTTCCCTACACTACTATAGAGTGGTACTACCCAACTGCAGTTCTTCAGACACAATTATTGGCCATACTCTTTGCACTCAAACAAATACATATATCTTGAGATGATAAATATCTACGTGATTGTCATCCTGGATTACACTCAAGACATAACTCGCGTCTGATTCAGGGTACATGTAATAAAGTTATCATTGGTGGAATTAGAGACTTTGTCTCCCATGACCCTTATGATAGGATTGATGAGTCAGCCGAAGCATGTGCTGTTGACGAGAGAGTTGACGTCCTTGATGAGTTGCCTGTGAGCAGCCTGAGGGGCAGCGGTATACAGAGAACTCCAACACAATTACTGCTAACCTTAGACTCTGCTACAAGTATCTCTGGAAGTTTGTACTACCCGTTGAAGTACTCACCTAGTTGTACCCACCTAGTTGTGCTTGCTGGTTTTGAGCTTTGGCTCTCTTGTCCCGCCTCTCAACCGTCAATCTACTGGTGTACAGATTCCTGAGCTTCTTCAACTCTATCATATATATATTTGAAACTGTGTATGGAGTCAGCCTCCTCCATATCGCTTCCTAGTGCATTCCATTTACTAACTACTCTGACACTGAAAAAAATCTTTCTAATGTCTCTGTGGTACTCGGTTTCCACTTGTTCCCTTGTGCGTGTACCACCCGTGTTAAAAAAAATCCATCCTTGTCTAAGCTGTCAATTCCCCTGAGAATTTTGTACGTGGTGATCATGTCTCTCCGAACTCTTGTGTCTTCTTCCGACGTGAGGTGCAGTTCCCTCAGCCTTTCCTCGTATCTCATACCAAATGCAAGCTTTATTAACAAAATTATTTATATATCATACGTCACTATGTAATTGAATATGACAATATGTAAGGCTTTGAAAGCATAAGAATGTAAGGAAACTGCTGAAAGCCTATTGGCCCGTACGCGGCAGCTCCTATTTGTATGCACCGAAATTTATTCATACATACGTCTAACCTACGCTTGAAACAATCAAGTAATCTCCCGTCTACTTTGTCACGCAATAATAACTTCCACAAATGACAGCCTCTCCCACACCAATACTTGCTGAGAACCAAATCACTCACAAATGTTCTTGAAGTGTCCAGGATGACTTAACTAAGACCTTATCCTGGTCTACCAACTTGGTTATAGGGAGAGTGCACACTCTAAGCTTGCCCCTACCTTCACGTTTCTTATTGTTTACCTCACCGTGTACCGTCACTCCTACCCACGGTACCGTACCCAGGTCACTAACATTGTAACTTTATCACAAGTTAGAGGCAGTAAACCCTGTAATTAGTACAGAACAAATGCAAACTGCTAATCCATTTAAATATCGGTGTTCAGTCCATGAACTTATTATGTCTCTAATACTTCCCACCACCACTCACAGGATGGGTATGGGGTCCCACCACCACTCACAGGATGGGTATGGGGTCCCACCACCACTCACAGGATGGGTATGGGGTCCCACCACCACTCACAGGATGGGTATGGGGTCCCACCACCACTCACAGGATGGGTATGGGGTCCCACCACCACTCACAGGATGGGTATGGGGTCCCACCACCACTCACAGGATGGGTATGTGGTCCCACCACCACTCACAGGATGGGTATGGGGTCCCACCACCACTCACAGGATGGGTATGGGGTCCCACCACCACTCACAGGATGGGTATGGGGTCCCACCACCACTCACAGGATGGGTATGGGGTCCCACCACCACTTACAGGATGGGTATAGGGTGCATAACAAGTGAACTAAACTCAATTTAAAATTACCCTAAACTTGGTATTGGTATAAAACACTTAATGCAGACCATCTCTGTCATGATTCAACACTTAATTCGGCCCCTGGTAGTTGGTCATGTCTACTGGGCCCCTCGGTCTCTTCCCTCACTCTGGGCCGTTGCCTCCTCCTTCCCCTCACTGGTCTCTCACCCTGGTGATCCCTCTAAGAAGGCCGCCGTGGGAGGAGACCCCCGCGGTAATCTCCCTCATCCCCGCCACCAATCAAAGACTGTCATAAGACGATCGCAGGGGGAAGAAAAAATGGAATTAACATTGTGGTGGAGGAAGATCGTGTGGAGCCTGGCCTCCTAAGTCACTCTGGTGTGTGTGTGTGAGAGGGGACTCACCTATTTGTGCCTGCAGGCTCGAGCTCATGGATCCCGCCCTTCTAGCCATGACTTACTGCCTTATCTTATCTGATTATGAATGGGGATTTTCTTCTGCAACCTGCTCCTTTAATTCGCTCCATTTTCACTGTACTCATACAACTTACAGATGTTAGAAAGTTTCCTTTGTGACTCAGATGAGTCACAAAGAGGATGTCCAAATGTCGAGTACACAATGTGTCAACTTTGTGAACGAGAAAACATGCCCTCCCTTGAACATTATATTGTAGAATGTTCCATAATGACTGACTTTCGCCCTCCTGGGCTGAGGTATGCTGAACTCTGTAACTACTATATGAGTACTGGAACACTTGATGATATATTGGACTTGTACCCAAGATTGACCATGTAATGTATCAATTATACAATGTATGTATGTGATGTAACTATATAACCTGAGCTTGTAAAAATACCTTAATCACCTTCAGTGATTAAGTGCTTAATAACACACTAGTTTCTCTATCAGCTATCTTACCCTCTCAGAGTAGGAGAGCCATAAATGTATGTGTATGTAATGTGCGTGTATGTATATGTGTATATATGTATATATATATATATATATATATATATATATATATATATATATATATGTGTGCTTATGTATGTCGTATGTATATGCATGTATGTGTATAAAGTTTATGTGAAAGCTGATCATAATACATTTCACCTTTGTAAATGCATTATTGATACTATGTAAAAAAAACACATCGACCACTTTATGTAGGGCAGACGTAACTATGTATATTTGTGTATTTATGTCTGTAGGTTAGATCACCATTTTAAAAGCACTACAAACACTTTCTGTGGTTGATTGTTCAATAAATCCCTGAACTATATGTTTAACAGATCTCTCACCCTGTCCATGGAGGACAGAAGAAAATGTATATATACTGGTTAGCATTGTAAATGTGAGGCCACGTCTGTGGTGGAAAATGATAATTAAAAACAAAAACAAAAAAATTCTCTTTACACCCCATCCCTCGCAATTCTGGGACGAACCTCCTCGCAAACTTGTGAAGCTTTGCGCGCGCGCGCGCGCGTGTGTGTGTGTGTGTGTGTGTGTGTGTGTGTGTGTACTCACCTAGTTGTGTTTGCGGGGGTTGAGCTCTGGCTCTTTGGTCCCGCCTCTCAACCGTCAATCAACAGGTGTACAGATTCCTGAGCCTATCGGGCTCTGTCATATCTACACTTGAAACTGTGTATGGAGTCAGCCTCCACCACATCACCCCCTAATGCATTCCATTTGTCAACCACTCTGACACTAAAAAAGTTCTTTCTAATATCTCTGTGGCTCATTTGGGCACTCAGTTTCCACCTGTGTCCCCTTGTGCGTGTTCCCCTTGTGTTAAATAGACTGTCTTTGTCTACCCTATCAATCCCCTTCAGAATCTTGAATGTGGTGATCATGTTCCCCCTAACTCTTCTGTCTTCCAGCGAAATGAGGTTTAATTCCCGTAGTCTCTCCTCGTAGCTCATACCTCTCAGCTCGGGTACTAGTCTGGTGGCAAACCTTTGAACCTTTTCCAGTTTAGTCTTATCCTTGACTAGATATGGACTCCATGCTGGGGCTGCATACTCCAGGATTGGCCTGACATATGTGGTATACAAAGTTCTGAATGATTCTTTACACAAGTTTCTGAATGCCGTTCGTATGTTGGCCAGCCTGGCATATGCCGCTGATGTTATCCGCTTGATATGTGCTGCAGGAGACAGGTCTGGCGTGATATCAACCCCCAAGTCTTTTTCCTTCTCTGACTCCTGAAGAATTTCCTCTCCCAGATGATACCTTGTATCTGGCCTCCTGCTCCCTACACCTATCTTCATTACATTACATTTGGTTGGGTTAAACTCTAACAACCATTTGTTCGACCATTCCTTCAGCTTGTCTAGGTCTTCTTGAAGCCTCAAACAGTCCTCTTCTGTTTTAATCCTTCTCATAATTTTAGCATCGTCCGCAATTATTGAGAGAAATGAATCGATACCCTCCGGGAGATCATTTACATATATCAGAAACAAGATAGGACCGAGTACAGAGCCCTGTGGGACTCCACTGGTGACTTCACGCCAATCGGAGGTCTCACCCCTCACCGTAACTCTCTGCTTCCTATTGCTTAGATACTCCCTTATCCACTGGAGCACCTTACCAGCTACACCTGCCTGTCTCTCCAGCTTATGTACCAGCCTCTTATGCGGTACTGTGTCAAAGGCTTTCCGACAATCCAAGAAAATGCAGTCCGCCCAGCCCTCTCTTTCTTGCTTAATCTGTGTCACCTGATCGTAGAATTCTATCAAGCCTGTAAGGCAAGATTTACCCTCCCTGAATCCATGTTGGCGATTTGTCACGAAGTCCCTTCTCTCCAGATGTGTTACCAGGTTTTTTCTCACGATCTTCTCCATCACCTTGCATGGTATACAAGTCAAGGACACTGGCCTGTAGTTCAGTGCCTCTTGTCTGTCGCCCTTTTTGTATATTGGGACCACATTCGCCGTCTTCCATATTTCTGGTAGGTCTCCCGTCTCTAGTGATTTACTATACACTATGGAGAGTGGCAAGCAAAGTGCCTCTGCACACTCTTTCAGTACCCATGGTGAGATCCCATCTGGACCAACCGCCTTTCTAACATCCAGATGCAGCAGGTGTCTCTTGACCTCCTCTCTCGTAATTTCGAACTCCTCCAAGGCCGCCTGGTTTACCTCCCTTTCTTCTAGCACAGTGACCTCACCCTGTTCTATTGTGAAGACCTCCTGGAACCTCTTGTTGAGTTCCTCACACACCTCTCTGTCATTCTCTGTATACCTGTCCTCGCCTGTTCTAAGTTTCAATACCTGTTCTTTCACTGTTGTTTTCCTTCTGATGTGACTGTGGAGTAGCTTTGGTTCGGTCTTGGCTTTGTTTGCTATATCATTTTCAAAATTTTTCTCTGCTTCTCTTCTCACCCTGACGTACTCATTCCTGGTTCTCTGGTATCTCTCCCTGCTTTCTGGTGTTCTGTTATTCCGGAAGTTCCTCCACGCCTTTTTGTTCAGTTTCTTCGCTTCCATACATGCCCTATTATACCATGGATTCTTCTGTTGCTTCTCGGATTTTTCCCTTTGGGCCGGGATGAACCTGTTTACTGCCTCCTGACACTTTTGGGTAACATAGTCCATCATACCCTGTACAGACTTGTCTCTGAGGTCTGTGTCCCAAGGTATTTCACTTCGGAAACTTCTCATCTGTGTGTGTGTTTGTGTGTGTGTGTGTGTGTGTGTGTGTGTGTGTGTGTGTGTGTGTGTGTGTGTGCGTGTGTGTGTGTGTGTTCACCTAGATACTCTTGCAGGGACGAGCGCGACTCAGTGTTCGTGTTCCGAAGTGTTTTAGATTAACGCAGTGACTCAGTTCTCACTTTTCATATATTTACATTGATTATTTTGCAATGAGTTACCTTTGGGAACATTTTCTTCTAACCAACTTCACATATTAATGACGAGGTAACGTGTTGTCTAGCATCTTTGGGACTAATTTGTGTCTAGTTTCCATCTATGCTTCCGTGTTCTGGCGTTTCTAGATGTGACTAATAGTGTTCTGCTCACTTGGACCAGTTCCTCATAGTATGGTGTATATGTTGTTGTTCCTCCCCCCTCCTCCTCTCTAGTGCACTGCTGTGAGGCTCAGTACCCCTTAATACAACACCCCCTTAATACAACACCCCCATAATACAACACCCCCTTAATACAACACCCCCTTAATACAACACCCCCTTAATAAAACACCCCCATAATACAACACCCCCTTAATACAACACCCCTTAATACAACACCCCCATAATACAATACCCCCATAATACAACACCCCCATAATACAACACCCCCATAATACAACACCCCCATAATACAACACCCCCTTAATACAACACCCCCATAATACAACACCCCATAATACAACACCCCATAATACAACACCCCATTAATACAACACCCCCTTAATACAACACCCCATTAATACAACACCCCATTAATACAACACCCCCATAATACAACACCCCATTAATACAACACCCCCTTAATACAACACCCCCTTAATACAACACCCCCATAATACAACACCCCCATAATACAACACCCCCATAATACAACACCCCCTTAATACAACACCCCCATAATACAACACCCCAATAATACAACACCCCCATAATACAACACCCCCATAATACAACACCCCCTTAATACAACACCCCCATAATACAACACCCCATAATACAACACCCCATAATACAACACCCCCTTAATACAACACCCCATTAATACAACACCCCCATAATACAACACCCCCTTAATACAACACCCCATTAATACAACACCCCCTTAATACAACACCCCCTTAATACAACACCCCATTAATACAACACCCCCTTAATACAACACCCCCATAATACAACACCCCCATAATACAACACCCCCATAATACAACACCCCCTTAATACAACACCCCCATAATACAACACCCCCATAATACATCACCCCCATAATACAACACCCCCTTAATACAACACCCCCATAATACAACACCCCATAATACAACACCCCATAATACAACACCCCCTTAATACAACACCCCATTAATACAACACCCCCATAATACAACACCCCCTTAATACAACACCCCATTAATACAACACCCCCTTAATACAACACCCCATTAATACAACACCCCCTTAATACAACACCCCCTTAATACAACACCCCCATAATACAACACCCCATTAATACAACACCCCCTTAATACAACACCCCCTTAATACAACACCCCTTAGTACAGTAGCACAATATACCAGTCCTTAATTCAGCACCATTTTATGCAATATCCCCTGATACAATACACCTTAATACAACACCACTTAATTCAACACCCATTTAATACAACAACCCTTACTCCCCCCCCCCGGCCTCCATATATCCTGCTCCCCCCCCCCCGCCTCCATCCGGCCCACCATCCCCCCACCCCCCACCCCCCGCCTCCATCCGGCCCACCATTCCCCCCCCACTCCCTCAAGATTCAACAGTAGCTACCCAGTAATTGTCACAAATCGAGCGTGAAATCGAGAGTGAAGCCGCCCCGACCGAGCGTGTAAATCCTCACCTTGAATAATGGCGGCGACTCTCTCTCTGCGTGTCCCCCTTTGAGACAGTAATTCTGCACCACACCCAGCACCGCATTAGCCCGGGCGGTGATAAGCTGGGCATACCCCACACACAACCTGGCGCTCATGGGTCGTGGTGCCGGGTCGTGGTGCTAGGTCGTGGTGTCGGGTCGTGGTGCTGGGTCGTGGTGCTGGGTCGTGGTGCTGGGTCGTGGTGCTGGGTCGTGGTGTCGGGTCGTGGTGCTGGGTCGTGGTGCTGGGTCGTGGTGTCGGGTCGTGGTGCTGGGTCGTGGTGTCGGGTCGTGGTGCTGGGTCGTGGTGCTGGGTCGTGGTGCTGGGTCGTGGTGTCGGGTCGTGGTGCTGGGTCGTGGTGCTGGGTCGTGGTGCTGGGTCGTGGTGTCGGGTCGTGGTGCTGGGTCGTGGTGCTGGGTCGTGGTGCTGGGTCGTGGTGTCGGGTCGTGGTGCTGGGTCGTGGTGCTGGGTCGTGGTGTCGGGTCGTGGTGCCGGGTCGTGGTCAGTTTTGGTGCCGGGTCGTGGTGCCGGGTCGTGGTGCTGGGTCGTGGTGCTGGGTCGTGGTGTCGGGTCGTGGTGCTGGGTCGTGGTGTCGGGTCGTGGTGTCGGGTCGTGGTGCTGGGTCGTGGTCTCATTGAGTCAGGTTAATACAGGACTGGATGACCTGCAGCAACGTTCGTGAGACCCTTACCTGAGTGTGCAGTCCTACCGTGACACCCTCAAGAAGCAATAAAATCACTATTTCAGCGTTTTGAAGGAAGATATACCCTTTAGCCGGATACTTGACATTATTAAGGTCACAATGAGATGATAATTTAAATGGCGTTGAAACCATCAGATTGGTGTTGGAGGAGGTGTGTGCAGAGTGGCTGAGTCTCCTCACCATATCTTGCCACTACTGGCTTGGGCTCCGTGTCCTTGTTACTCATAAACAATGAGTAACTATATGCACATATCATCATTAAAATTGTATGTTATTTGTGTTATTCATTTTATGTCTTCAAGTTGTTTTGGGGGTGTCGATTGTTCAACTGTGGAGCTCAGGTTGGCTGAGTCTTCAGAATAATAAATCAGCTGGTTTGGAGTACTGGGTCGGGCTCAATAGAATAAGTAGTTATATTACCCAATGTATTTCATGAAGTTATTAGGGTTGTACCAGTTAGGGTTGTTAGCGGGCATTGATAACTGATAATCATAACTCAGGGTAATTGATACTGTTACGAGGTTAGTCTCAGTATAACTCAGGGGAACATTGATAAAAGGAGGGTCACAGGGATTTAAAAAGATGTTTTGAGCCGATGTGAAGTGAGCAGATTAAA
>NC_091176.1:28853705-28936205 GCF_040958095.1 Procambarus clarkii
ATTACTATATGAGTACTGGAACACTTGATGATATATTGGACTTGTTCCCAAGATTAACCATGTAATGTATCAATTATACAATGTATGTATGTGATGTAACTATATAACCTGAGCTTGTAAAAGCACCTTAATCATCCTCAGTGATTAAGTGCTTAATTGCACACTAGTTTCTCTATCAGCTATCTCACCCTGTCAGAGTAAAAGAGACAAATGTATGTGAATGCATGTATGTGTGAATATATGTATGTATATATGTATATGTACGTATATGTGTGTGTGTATGGATATGTATGTGTATAAAGTATATATGGAAGCTGATCAGAATTACATTTCACCTTTGTAAATGCACATTAATGACACTATGTAAAAGGCACATCTAACACTTTATGTAGGGCATACGTAAATCTGTGTATCTATGTATTTACGTATGTAGGTTAGCTTAGCATTTTAAAAGCACCGAATCACCTTCTGTGGTTGATTGTTCAATAAACCCTTGAACTATATGTTTAACACATCTCTAACCCTGTCCATGGAGGACAGAAGAAAATGTATATATGCTGGTTAGCATTGTAAATGTGTGGCCACATCTGTGGTAGAAAATAATAATAATAAAAAAAAACTTCTTCTGGTAAGATGATCTTCCGGAGAAAATATATTGGAGAAGTCTGTTCGCAGATGATGTACAATCAGATCACAATAACGTGATGTTTCAAGGAGAAAATCTTAGGATAAGTATGTGGGATGATACTCGGAGTCCTGCGCCACCACAGACCTGCCCACATATCATGTTATCAGATGAGCAGACTGAGGACGGAAAAGGACTGCATAATCCTACAGGAGGACCTGAACAAGCTGCATGAATGGACTAACAAACGACAATTGAAGTTTAATCCCCCTAAAATGTTGAGTAATGAGATTTGAGAGTAGTGGAGGGGTGACCAGGGACAAGACTCACAGACCACGTACGTGTCCACTTACGAGATCATATCAGCTTAGTCTGCATTTATTAAACTGTCTACGAGATCTGAAGCACTACGAGGGCCCCCCCCCCCTCAACCCAAGGTCACCATTGTCATGATCGCTCTCGTAGTACTTCAGAGTTCTTAAACGGCTTAGTAAATATCAATAAGCCAAAATGATCAAGCTTAGAAATAAAGATCTTGTAAGCCGAAAAAGAAACCTTCAAATCATTGTATACAACCAACGTAAAAGTAACTTTCGTGTTTGCAGCGCCGGCATGGAGTCTTTACCTGAAGAAGATGCGCAGGAAAATTTGCAGTAGACAAAGAGGCAACGTTCAAAGTAAGAAACGGTTGAACAAGAGGAAACGGATGTAAACTTGAAACACATTTGAGCCGGAGAGATATTAGGAAAACTTTACCTCATAAGAGTCCCAATAAGTGAAATGGTTAACGAGAAGAGATTGATGAGGTGAATTCGGTAAGCAACTTCTAAATAAAATGCGACGAGGAACGCGAGGAATGAAAGTCATTGTATTAATTGACCAGGACCCGGACGGGACATTCGATAAGGTCCCGCATGAAAGACTTTTACTCAAACTAGAGAAGCAGTCGGGTGTACCTGGCAGAGTCCTAAGGTGGGGTCAGAGAGTATCTCTCAGGAAGGAAGCAAAGGCTTACAGTGAGAGCAGAGACATCAGAGTGGAGAGACAGGTTACGAGTGGAGTACCACAAGGGTTGGGTTTAGGGCCCGTACTATTTCTAATGCATGTCAAGAACCTGATAAGAAATTTACCCTTTCATATCAATGTTTGAAGATGATGCAAAACTAATGAAAAAAATCATGTCAGGTATTGTGAAGCATTACAAATGGATTTGAACACACTCCAGAAGTGGTCTGAATCTTGGCTGCTAGAATTTAACCCAACCAAATGCAAAGTTAAAAGGATTGGAACAGAAGTGCGAAAACCATAACAGCAGTATAGGATGAAGGGAAGACAGATTCTTCAATCAGAAAATGAGAAAGATCTGGGAGTGGATATAACCCCAAATCTGATGGCAGTTGCTCACATTTAGCAGAATAACAACAACTGCTTATGGCGTACTGACCAACATCCGAGTATCCTTCAGAAACTTGGACAAGGGAGCTTTCCGAGCTCTATATACTCTGAAGATGAGACTTAATCTTGAGTATGAATCCTCAGCACGGAGACCCTACCTAAAAAGGGACAAGGTGAAATTCAAAAAGGTCCAGTGAGACTCGTTCTTGAGCTGAAAGGGTTGAGCTATGAGGAAAGACAGAGCTGGCCCTTCACTCACTGGAGGAAAGGAGAGATAGGGGGAACATAATAACAACATACAAGTTCCTAAGGGGAATTGGCAGAGATGTCAAAGCAGTATTGATTAAAGCTAGGAACAACAGAACGAAGTGGACAGAAACTTGAGGCGCAAATGAGGCACAGACACATCAGAAAAAAAGTGTTCATTGTTAGGGTTGTTGATAGTGAACATATTAGACGTTGAAGTCGTTGAAGGTAATTCTGCTCAAAGTTTTATGTGTAAATATGATAAAAGCGTGAGAAATGAGTCATTGAATTAGAGTAAGAACGTTCAGAATCGGGGATATGAACTTAGCTGGACCCTCAAGCTCATCTAGGTGAGTACACACTGATGTCCCCTTACACTCCCGTGACACCTGGAGACCGGGCCCTTGTGACACCTGGAGACCGGGCCCTTGTGACACCTGGAGACCGGGCCCTTGTGACACCTGGAGACCGGGCCCTTGTGACACCTGGAGACCGGGCCCTTGTGACACCTGGAGACCGGGCCCTTGTGACACCTGGAGACCGGGCCCTTGTGACACCTGGAGACCGGGCCCTTGTGACACCTGGAGACCGGGCCCTTGTGACACCTGGAGACCGGGCCCTTGTGACACCTGGAGACCGGGCCCTTGTGACACCTGGAGACCGGGCCCTTGTGAAACCTGGAGACCGGGCCCTTGTGACACCTGGAGACCGGGCCCTTGTGACACCTGGAGACCGGGCCCTAGTGACACCTGGAGACCGGGCCCTTGTGACACCTGGAGACCGGGCCCTTGTGACACCTGGAGACCGGGCCCTTGTGACACCTGGCGCCACCACTAGTCCGCCCTAAACTGGTACTGGCCTACCCTGCACCACCACCTTGCAACTAGGCCACCTGTACTTCGTGCCAGCCAAGGCCGTGTGTGGCCAGAGGTGGTTGTGTACTGCCAGGAGAGGCCACACCGCGGCCAAGGGGGAGGCCACACCGCGGCCAGGGTCCAGGGGTAATGAGGCCAGCACTGAGGTACAGCGCGAGGAACTCTCCATAAAAGCCTAATGGCCAGGGCTGGAGTGTGCAATTGCTCGCAGACGTGAATGTTAATTAAGAATAGTCGTTAGTTATGATAATGGCCAATAACCCACTTTTATCCCCCCCCCTCTCCCCCTCCCCTTCCCCCTGTCTCTCCCTCTCTCTCTCTCTCTCTCTCCCTCTCTCCCTCTCTCTCCCTCTCTCCCTCTCTCCCTCTCTCCCTCCCTCCCTCTTCCCCCCTCTCTGTCCCCAACACTCTCGTCCTGACCCTTTCTGACTTCTAGGAAGACTGCCCCTTATTGACTAGTTCGAGTGATGAAGTTGAAGAGGAGAACGAAGAAGAGTAGGAAGAAGGAAGAAGGGGAGGCGGAAGAGGAAAGGTAAAGAGTTAAAGGAAGGTGAATACGGATAAAGTTGAAGGCAGGAAAGATGAAGCATAATATGGCAGGTTGAGAGAGGCAGAGAGAAGGGCGAGGGGGAAGCGAGAATCAAGAAGGATCAAAGAAGAGAGAATAATGAAGAGTACAAAGAAAGGCTGAATGCCACACTAATAAGGAGAGACAAGAGACGTGCTTGACGTGTGAGCCCAGGAGGGTTGACGTGTGAGTCCAGGAGGGTTGACGTGTGAGTCCAGGAGGGTTGACGTGTGAGTCCAGGAGGGTTGACGTGTGAGTCCAGGAGGGTTGACGTGAGTCCAGGAGGGTTGACGTGTGAATCCAGGAGGGTTGACGTGTGAGTCCAGGAGGGTTGACGTGTGAGTCCAGGAGGGTTGACGTGTGAGTCCAGGAGGGTTGACGTGTGAGTCCAGGAGGGTTGACGTGTGAGTCCAGGAGGGTTGACTGGAGACAGATATAAAGTTCCATCTCACAAAATATTCCTCACACCACAACCACACACCACAACCACACACACAACCACAACCACACACAACCACAACCACACACAACCACAACCACAACCACACACAACCACACACACACACACACAACCACACACACACACACACACACACACACACACACACACACACACACACACACACACACACACACACACACACACACACACACAACCACACACCTCGGGGTGTAGGGGCCTCGTAGCCTGGTGGATAGCGCGCAGGATTCGTAATTCTGTGGCGCGGGTTCGATTCCCGCACGAGGCAGAAACAAATGGGCAAAGTTTCTCTCACCCTGAATGCCCCTGTTACCTAGCAGTAAATAGGTACCTGGGAGTTAGTCAGCTGTCACGGGCTGCTTCCTGGTGTGTGTGTGTGTGTGTGGTGTGGGGAAAAAAAATGGTAGTTAGTAAACAGTTGATTGACAGTTAAGAGGCGGGCCGAAAGAGCAAAAGCTCAACCCCCGTAAAAACACAACTAGTAAACACAACTAGTAAACACACCACACACACACACAACCACACACCACAACCACACACAACCACACACCACAACCACACCTTCGGAATCCTGCCAAAAAAAAAACATTCCCAATCTACATATTGAAACTCCTTTGAAACGCTGAATCAATTGCTCAAAATATGCTCCTTTTATCTAGAAATAAAAGTAACAGACAAGTGCCCTCCTCCTGTATTGGCGTCCAGACGTAAAAGACTGAGTCTCCATAAAAGCTCCAGATACCTGAAAAAGGGCACCGAGGATACATGTAAATCGTAAATATTTCCGGGGGAAAAAACATCATTAAGCTGTTTCCGGGGTTCAGGAAAGGAGTCTAATCTCAGGTAAAAGAGGGCTCGTGATAATTAGCTTGGCACCTGGTCTTTTATTGAACATTCCAGACTAGGAGTAGTGTCATGAGGCAGCAACACCGCCTCATGGCATGATATTCAGGTGACTGGTGTTCCGATACGGTGTGGTGAATGTCATTATCTATACTGGTAGCCCTCGATGTCTGCCAGCATCCGTCCAGCACTGTTGTGGAGGCTGTGTTATGTTGTATGATCCGTCCAGCACTGTTGTGGAGGCTGTGTTATGTTGTATGATCCGTCCAGCACTGTTGTGGAGGCTGTGTTATGTTGTATGATCCGTCCAGCACTGTTGTGGAGGCTGTGTTATGTTGTATGATCCGTCCAGCACTGTTGTGGAGGCTGTGTTATGTTGTATGATCCGTCCAGCACTGTTGTGGAGGCTGTGTTATGTTGGTAGGTCTCCCTCACCAAGCACACATCACAGGTATAAGTCTGATCCTCCACTGCCAGACCTTCAACATTCACATGTATTTAACACATAAATCTGGTCCCTCTCCATGAATATATATTTTATCCACGTTGACTTTTATCAGTTTTGACTGCCACACCTCAGCAATACTTTGATCATCACTCTTGTTCACTCTTCTGACACAAGTGTATTATCTGCATACACCAAACTCAATATACTTCAATTACTGAAGTTAGGCCTATATACACTAGGTATACACACCCCTCTCTTATATTGTTACCCTGACCCCATCCCTCGTGACCCCATCTCTTGTGACCCCATCTCTTGTGACCCCATCCCTTGTGACCCCATCCCTTGTGACCCCATCCCTTGTGACCCCATCCCTTGTGTCTCCATCCCTTGTGACCCCATCCCTTGTGACCCCATCCCTTGTGACCCCATCCAGGATCTCGTAGCACTGTTGGCTTCGTTCCCCACTCACACTCTGGGATCCCGGGTTCAATTCCCGGGTGGGACAGAAATGGCTGGACACGTTTCCTTTCATCTAATGAGCCTTGTCACAACCTAACAGTAAATAGGTACCCGGGAGTCCGGTGTCGTGGGCGGCCTTTAGTGTGTCCCCTGTGTGTGTGTCCCCCCTCCGTGTCTTCTCATCGCGCTTTCTCAAGACCAAGAGCCCAGCCATCTTCCAATTTCTTCACTGATCAGTATTAAGTCCTCTACTTATATCTCCACACACACACACACACACACACACACACACACACACACACACACACACACACACACACACACACACACACACACACACACACACACACACACACAGGATTCAGGGAGGGTAAATCTTGCCTTACAGGCTTGATAGAATTCTACGATCAGGTGACACAGATTAAGCAAGAAAGAGAGGGCTGGGCGGACTGCATTTTCTTGGATTGTCGGAAAGCCTTTGACACAGTACCGCATAAGAGGCTGGTACATAAGCTGGAGAGACAGGCAGGTGTAGCTGGTAAGGTGCTCCAGTGGATAAGGGAGTATCTAAGCAATAGGAAGCAGAGAGTTACGGTGAGGGGTGAGACCTCCGATTGGCGTGAAGTCACTAGTGGAGTCCCACAGGGCTCTGTACTCGGTCCTATTTTGTTTCTGATATATGTAAATGATCTCCCGGAGGGTATCGATTCATTTCTCTCAATGTTTGCGGACGATGCTAAAATTATGAGAAGGATTAAAACAGAAGAGGACTGTTTGAGGCTTCAAGAAGACCTAGACAAGCTGAAGGAATGGTCGAACAAATGGTTGTTAGAGTTTAACCCAACCAAATGTAATGTAATGAAGATAGGTGTAGGGAGCAGGAGGCCAGATACAAGGTATCATCTGGGAGAGGAAATTCTTCAGGAGTCAGAGAAGGAAAAAGACTTGGGGGTTGATATCACGCCAGACCTGTCTCCTGCAGCACATATCAAGCGGATAACATCAGCGGCATATGCCAGGCTGGCCAACATACGAACGGCATTCAGAAACTTGTGTAAAGAATCATTCAGAACTTTGTATACCACATATGTCAGGCCAATCCTGGAGTATGCAGCCCCAGCATGGAGTCCATATCTAGTCAAGGATAAGACTAAACTGGAAAAGGTTCAAAGGTTTGCCACCAGACTAGTACCCGAGCTGAGAGGTATGAGCTACGAGGAGAGACTACGGGAATTAAACCTCACTTCGCTGGAAGACAGAAGAGTTAGGGGGGACATGATCACCACATTCAAGATTCTGAAGGGGATTGATAGGGTAGATAAAGACAGTCTATTTAACACAAGGGGAACACGCACAAGGGGACACAGGTGGAAACTGAGTGCCCAAATGAGCCACAGAGATATTAGAAAGAACTTTTTTAGTGTCAGAGTGGTTGACAAATGGAATGCATTAGGAAATGATGTGGTGGAGGCTGACTCCATACACAGTTTCAAGTGTAGATATGACAGAGCCCGATAGGCTCATGAATCTGTACACCTGTTGATTGACGGTTGAGAGGCGGGACCAAAGAGCCAGAGCTCAACCCCCGCAAACACAACTAGGTGAGTACACACACACACACACACACACACACACACACACACACACACACACACACACACACACACACACACACACACACACACGCCCAAAGAGCCAGAGCTCAACCCCCGCAAACACAACTAGGTGAGTACACACACACTCACACTCACACTCACACTCACACTCACACTCACACTCACACTCACACACACACACACACACACACACACACACACACACACACACACACACACACACGCACACACACACACACAAACAAACACAAACACACACACACGCTAACAAACATTTGCTGAAAACGCCAGAGTGAGGAAAGCGACCAACACGACGCGGAGTGATTAAAGCGAGAAGTACAATGATGGAGAGATCAGAAGAGGCAACAGCGACAGCGTAAAGCGACCAACACAACGACACACACGTGAAAAGCACAGAGAGTACTGTTGCCCCTCGGAAGGCCCGGGAGCGCTCACTCCCCTCAACAATGTGAATTAACTCAGGAAGGAAAATACCAGTGGTTACGCGGAAGGGGAGGGGGGGGGAGCGAGGATGGAGGGAAAGGTTGTTAGGAGCAAGGAAGGGTAGGAGGTGTGAGGCTAGGGAGGCGGGGGGGAGAGTGAGGGACGAGAGGTGGGGAGGGGATAGGGAAGAATGATTGCTTTGTAAATGAGGGGCAACAAGGTGAGACAATAGAGATGAAAGAGTGAGTGGACGGCATCTTCCCCCCCCCCTCACACCTATGAGTGTTGGAGGCAGCTCCTCCCTCATACCTATGAGTGTGGGAGGCAGCCCCTCCCTCACACCTATGAGTGTTGGAGGCAGCCCCTCCCTCACACCTATGAGTGTTGGAGGCAGCCCCTCCCTCACACCTATGAGTGTGGGAGGCAGCCCCTCCCTCACACCTATGAGTGTGGGAGGCAGCTCCTCCCTCATACCTATGAGTGTGGGAGGCAGCCCCTCCCTCACACCTATGAGTGTTGGAGGCAGCCCCTCCCTCACACCTATGAGTGTGGGAGGCAGCTCCTCCCTCATACCTATGAGTGTGGGAGGCAGCTCCTCCCTCATTCCTATGAGTGTTGGAGGCAGCTCCTCCCTCACACCTATGAGTGTGGGAGGCAGCTCCTCCCTCACACCTATGAGTGTGGGAGGCAGCTCCTCCCTCACACCTATGAGTGTGGGAGGCAGCTCCTCCCTCATACCTATGAGTGTGGGAGGCAGCTCCTCCCTCACACCTATGAGTGTGGGAGGCAGCTCCTCCCTCACACCTATGAGTGTGGGAGGCAGCTCCTCCCTCACACCTATGAGTGTGGGAGGCAGCTCCTCCCTCACACCTATGAGTGTGGGAGGCAGCCCCTCCCTCACACCTATGAGTGTGGGAGGCAGCCCCTCCCTCACACCTATGAGTGTGGGAGGCAGCTCCTCCCTCACACCTATGAGTGTGGGAGGCAGCTCCTCCCTCACACCTATGAGTGTGGGAGGCAGCTCCTCCCTCATACCTATGAGTGTGGGAGGCAGCTCCTCCCTCACACCTATGAGTGTGGGAGGCAGCTCCTCCCTCACACCTATGAGTGTGGGAGGCAGCTCCTCCCTCACACCTATGAGTGTGGGAGGCAGCTCCTCCCTCACACCTATGAGTGTGGGAGGCAGCCCCTCCCTCACACCTATGAGTGTGGGAGGCAGCCCCTCCCTCACACCTATGAGTGTGGGAGGCAGCTCCTCCCTCACACCTATGAGTGTGGGAGGCAGCTCCTCCCTCACACCTATGAGTGTGGGAGGCAGCTCCTCCCTCATACCTATGAGTGTGGGAGGCAGCTCCTCCCTCACACCTATGAGTGTGGGAGGCAGCTCCTCCCTCACACCTACGAGAGGGAGAGAGAGATGACTGCTGCCGTGCCCAACCAGCTCCAGTAATAAGGTCTACACGCAGGGTTAGCTCTCCCATTGTTAATGGAAATACATATTTTTTCATTAGACTAATACAATATATACGTAAATACAAATATGGCTGGAAGATAATACAATAGGTGAATACAAGAATGGGATACTACATTATAAGAACAGATAAACACAAGGACATAGAAATACAATGTAATACAATATATATAAATGCAAGGAGGACACAGGGATAATCTCTTTCAATAAATTATGTTTGGCCGAGGATGGAGGCCAGACGCTTATGGCTAAACTCGTCCAATTTTGTACAGTAATTGTTGTTGGGGATGTGTCCGACAGGGGTGGATGGGGTTGGCATCACTGAAACGAGTGCAACATGACATGGTGCCGAAGTTCACCCCACGACGAGCTATACGCTTTCTGGCTCCAATCTGACTTTACTTTTTTTTTATTATATCATGAAACATTATTCGTTAGGAAGGCGGGGTCCAAGAGCTAATAACGCGAGCCTGTAGTCACAAATAGTAAATACACTCGCATATGCCTCCCGCCATTCCTGCGCTCTCGCACGCCCGTGCGCGTCCACGCACGCCTTCGGGGTGTGGGAGGCTGGCCGCAATATTAAAATAGAAGAAATTTGCTGATGACATCAGCATGATGTCGGTGGCGCGCCACGGAGGAGGACCTCGGAGGAGGACCTCGGAGGAGGACCTCGGAGGAGGACCTCGCCTCTCTCACCGATCTCTTCCCACTTAGACACGCGCGCCCTTCCCTAACCTATTATCACCCCGCCCCCCCCCCCCCTGTATCTTACGGCCTCTGTATCCTTCCACACCGTGTATCTTATCTCTCTTGTATCTTTACTGCCCCCTGTATATTACTGTCGCCTGTACCTTTCTGCCCCCCCCCCTGTATCTTTACCTATGTATCTTACGCACGTCGTGTATCTTACTGCCCATGTATATCCTTACTTGGTGAAGTAAAGTTCTGGCATGACTTTTTTTTTTATTAACATATTATGTACATGTTAGTGCAGATGTACTGGCAATGACATGACACAAGTCACATCTTTACTACACTCTCCGTCAGTGTAACCATCTTCTAGGGCACACATCTGTCGACACTCTTACTATCTTTACTTCACAACCAGTGATAGTGTGTTGATCTTCACTACAAAAGACCACCATCACTGGCACCATATTGCCCTGGTCGCGGGGACCATCTTAACTACTCACAGCCGTAGCCACTGCGACCATCTTCACCGCACACAGCCGGCAGCACTAACCATACACACACTGCCCACGACCGTCCTCATTAGTCACCATCTTCACTAGGCATTCTCTTCATCTCTATACCCATCGTCACTATCCGGGCAACGCTGGGTTCCCCTATCTACAACCTTCCCCTTCCATCACCACCTTTCCTATCCCTTCCATCACCACCTTTCCTATCCCTTCCATCACCACCTTTCCTATCCCTTCCATCACCACCTTTCCTATCCCTTCCATCACCACCTTTCCTATCCCTTCCATCACCACCTTTCCTATCCCTTCCATCACCACCTTTCCTATCCCTTCCATCACCACCTTTCCTATCCCTTCCATCACCACCTTTCCTATCCCTTCCATCACCACCTTTCCTATCCCTTCCATCACCACCTTTCCTATCCCTCCCCTCACCACCTTCCTTAACCTTCACCACTGTCCGTACGCCCCATCAGCTTGTCAGCCTTTAAACATGTAGCACATAATAGTCTAGATGAATCTTAGCGAGGATGAGTCTGGTATTTAGCCAGCGGCCACTGGTTGCTGCCTCGTATGGTGACCTCTGGATGACCTGACTCTTACCTCCTACACCTGCTGTCCTCTCTCCAGGCAGGTGTGTCCCCTCCAGGCAGGTGTGTCCCCTCCAGGCAAGCGTGTCCCCTCCAGGCAGGTGTGTCCCCTCCAGGCAAGCGTGTCCCCTCCAGGCAGGTGTGTCCCCTCCAGGCAGGTGTGTCCCCTCCAGGCAGGTGTGTCCCCTCCAGGCAGGTGTGTCCCCTCCAGGCAGGTGTGTCCCCTCCATGGCCAGCTGAAACTACTCAAATCTATATTAACACAAAAATATAAGCACCATTTACCCTTTAACTCGTCGTATTTCCCACTTTTGCACAGGCGCTAATCAGCACCAAGGAAGTCGTCTTATGAAGCATTACACGTGAGTAACAAGACTTATAAAGCTTCGGGCAAAACCCATTCATCATGTACTTAATTTGTCAAAGGTGGGTTGGTAAGAGCCTTTGTTTTAATCTAAGTTTACTAAGGCGCTCTAGCGCTCAAAGCCTTGATTAAGCGCTCTCTTTTACGTCCAGCGTATTTTAATGTTAAGCGCTCACGGCCGTCTTAACGCGCTTCTCTTTATCACACTCAGTTTTGTTCACTCAACGGCAGCACATCTTAATGTTTAGATATGCTTTGCCTCAGTAACACCCTCCTCTGCTCCAACATAGCCAGGCTGGCCTCAGTAACACCGTCCTCTGCTCCAACATAGCCAGGCTGGCCTCAGTAACACCGTCCTCTGCTCCAACATAGCCAGGCTGGCCTCAGTAACACCGTCCTCTGCTCCAACATAGCCAGGCTGGCCTCAGTAACACCGTCCTCTGCTCCAACATAGCCAGGCTGGCCTCAGTAGCACCGTCCTCTACTCCAACATAGCCAGGCTGGCCTCAGTAACACCGTCCTCTGCTCCAACATAGCCAGGCTGGCCTCAGTAACACCGTCCTCTGCTCCAACATAGCCAGGCTGGCCTCAGTAGCACCGTCCTCTACTCCAACATAGCCAGGCTGGCCTCAGTAACACCGTCCTCTGCTCCAACATAGCCAGGCTGGCCTCAGTAGCACCGTCCTCTACTCCAACATAGCCAGGCTGGCCTCAGTAACACCGTCCTCTGCTCCAACATAGCCAGGCTGGCCTCAGTAGCACCGTCCTCTACTCCAACATAGCCAGGCTGGCCTCAGTAGCACCGTCCTCTACTCCAACATAGCCAGGCTGGCCTCAGTAGCACCCTCCTCTGCTCCAACATAGCCAGGCTGGCCTCAGTAGCACCGTCCTCTACTCCAACATAGCCAGGCTGGCCTCAGTAGCACCCTCCTCTGCTCCAACATAGCCAGGCTGGCCTCAGTAACACCGTCCTCTGCTCCAACATAGCCAGGCTGGCCTCAGTAGCACCGTCCTCTACTCCAACATAGCCAGGCTGGCCTCAGTAGCACCGTCCTCTGCTCCAACATAGCCAGGCTGGCCTCAGTAGCACCGTCCTCTACTCCAACATAGCCAGGCTGGCCTCAGTAGCACCCTCCTCTGCTCCAACATAGCCAGGCTGGCCTCAGTAGCACCGTCCTCTACTCCAACATAGCCAGGCTGGCCTCAGTAGCACTCGGCTCGACCATAAAACGCTTCCATTAGAGTGTAACTTACTCAGTGGTGGAGAGCGAGAGGTGGAGTGTCTCTTGGGCGCTTATCTCTCCTCAGTCTCGGGATGGTGCCTGGAGGAGGAGGAGGAGGAGGAGGAGGAAGAGGAAGAGGAAGAGGGGCAAGAGGGAGGAGCGGAGCGAGGAGGAGGAGGAAGAGGAGTCGCTATGGCTAGGAAGGAGTAAAGGGGAAGGGGTCGAGAGACTCTGAGACGTGATCAAGGGCCAACACGAGTGCTGGGAGGGGTAGGTGGGAGGAGGGACATGCTGGGGAGCTGGGAGAGGGTGCTGGGAGAGGGTCCTAGGAGAGGGGTGCTGGGAGAGGGGTGCTGGGAGAGGGGTGCTGGGAGAGGGGTGCTAGGAGAGGGGTGCTGGGAGAGGGTGCTGGGAGAGGGGTGCTGGGAGAGGTTGCTGGGAGAGGGGTGCTAGGAGAGGGGTGCTGGGTGAGGGGTGCTGGGAGAGGGTGCTTCTCCTCATATTCTATTTCCTATATCCTTATATCATATCCTATACATTTTTGTCCTCATATCCCGGCTCCTTGTCCTCATATCCCAACTCCTTTTCCTCATATCCCAGCTCCTTGTCCTCATATCCCAGCTCCTTGTCCTCATATCCCGGCTCCTTGTCCTCATATCCCAGCTCCTTATCCTCATATCCCAGCTCCTTGTCCTCATATCCCAGCGTCTTGGATGAGTATATTTTCCGAGGATTTCGGGTAGTATTTCATCCCAAATAAAATACATTAACAATATCTTGAACATTCGTTATAAATTTGTCTCTAAACTCGTGATTTTTATCACATTCAGGTACACATAGATTCACAATGTATAGATACACAGTGTATAGATACACAGTGTATAGATACACAGTGTATAGATACACAGTGTATAGATACACAGTGTATAGATACACAGTGTATAGATACACAGTGTATAGATACACAGTGTATAGATACACAGTGTATAGATACACAGTGTATAGATACACAGTGTATAGATACACAGTGTATAGATTCACAGTGTATAGATACACAGTGTATAAATACACAGTGTATAGATTCACAGTGTATAGATACACAGTGTATAGATACACAGTGTATAGATACACAGTGTATAGATTCACAGTGTATAGATACACAGTGTATAGATTCACAATGTATAGATACACAGTGTATAGATACACAGTGTATAGATACACAGTGTATAGATACACAGTGTATAGATACACAGTGTATAGATTGGCAGCTATTCACAATGTATGGGAATAGCTTTACTGGCAATGTTTACACTTGGTCAGCTGTACGTCAGCGGGCGGTACAAACTCCCACAGGAGGACGAGGGAAATGGTTAGCAAGAGTGATTGTTCCCAGGATGGCAGCCTTGGTACAAGTGAGAGAGAGAGAGAGAGAGAGAGAGAGAGACAAAGTGTCACCCTCAGACGATAGTGCAGGCGCTGCACTTGGGGCAACAAAGGGAGGTGGCCAACAGGTGCCTTAATAGGGTCAACCACATCTGGGGAGGAAAGAAAAGAGGGGAGGAAAGGAGGGGTGGTGAGGTGGAAAGGGTGTGAAAGGGATAGAAGAATGAATTGGAAGGGAGGCAGAGGGGAAAGAACTCAACGAAAGGGCAAAATAAGGGTCGGTGGCCATACTTGTAGCTGTGCAATTCTAATCACATAGAGGGAACTATCATGAAAAAACACAGGACACGTGTGTGCAGAAGAGGACTGGCCAGCTACAGGTCACATGTCTTTCCGCAGCAGAACAACACCAGCCTCCTCAAATGGAAAGTGTTTAATTGTCACAGCCTGGGGCTCTACGACTGTGGGAACCCCCGTAACAATGACCTGAATGAGGTGTAGGAGCGCAGGAAATGCTCCAGGGGTGTACACGTCCGAGGCGCTCGGCCACAATGCTCCGGAGCCTGGTGGAAGGTCCGCAGCGCCTCTGGAAGCGACTGTTCACAGCTCAATGATCTCTTTCTGTCGCCTGGGAGCAAGGTACCAGTTCAGCGGAAGGAAATATTGCGCCTCAGTTCTCGTGTACTCTCTTCTTGACGGTCAGAAATAACAAGTCCACTACGGGCTCGCCATAGCCCGTGCTACTTGGAATATTTTTGTTCCAGGTAGCGAATCTTAAACAACAACAACGGTCAAAAATATTTATGGGAGGGGGATGTTTATTTTGTACTTTTTGGAGACATTGAGGGCTTATCTCAAATTATGTTATCCTGTATCATTGATAATGTTTATATGAGAGTGTATAGAAGGTCCAAGTGTTGATGCAACTGTTTGACTTGCAGGTTGTGAGTTGTGTTCCAAGTGATATGAAGCACCAGAGTGAGCACACTATGAAGCACCAGAGTGAGCACACTATGAAGCACCAGAGTGAGCACACTATGTCAGATTAGGTCAGGTGTTTGGATTACGTTGTTTGAAGTATTGTGTTTATGGCATAGACCGGAGGGGAGAGAAACAAATACCTTCCCACCAAGTATAAGAAACATTGCCAGAACTAAAGTGGTCGTCTTCAAGAAAGAAAAATGACACGTTCTGTCGTTCCTTCAAAAAGTACCGGACCAACCAGGTTGTTGAGGCCGAGGGCCGCTCCAAGACAAGCGTGCCCCCCCCCCACCCACCCCCAAGCCGGGCTCAGGGAGTACAGGAACTTACAGAACCCTCTCAAGGTATACTCCAGGTATTCTCCAGGTATACTCGAGATATTCCCCAGGTATACTCCAGGTATACTTCAGGTATACTCCTGGTGCGTCTTGTATCATATTTCTCAGTACTGTTAGTTTGACAATTGTGCACACGAGAGCGTCGATATCTAGCAGCCCGACTCCGAGGCCAGGCTGCAAGTCCAACACTGACTTGTGTAGATGTTTAATACGTCAGTGTTGGACTTGGACGTTGTGGCCCGACAACGCTTTCTTGCGACGATGGACTGGAACACGTCGTTGGACTTAAGCATCTTTGTGCTTAGCTTAGATAACGTCGCAGTTGAAGTGACTTGTTAAACATTTCAATATATAAATATGATTACAAATACCTGGTAACACTTATTACCTTGCACTTCAACATTGTTTAAACCACAGGGATGGGGAAGTCCGCTTCCCCATTCCCCCTTCCCCAGTCCTCTTTCCCTACCCCTTCCCCCCATGCATTCCATCTTCCTTCCTCCGCTATTCTGTGAAGATCCCTCCATACCCCTTCCCCCCTTCCCCCATCACCTCCCACAACCTTCACCGTCTCGGTAGACTCCCTTTCCCCCATATTTCGTCCCCTTATCCCAAGACCTTGGAGTCATCTCTGGCCCAAGTATTTAATCCACTAATCCCCCAGGCTCCAGAGGCTCGATCAACCTTATCACTGCTAAACACCTCCCAGTATCTCTCCCATCTTGCCTCCACCCTACCCCCCCCCCCCTACACATATTCCATCCCTCCTAGGGGCAGTAAGCTGGCGTTGAAGAGCTAACTTGCCTTGACAGGAAGGCGCGATTCTTGGATAACATTCGCATTAAATGGCCGATAAAATGCTTAAAGTACAGGGTTTGGGAGCGGACATTCCGTGCCCCGGTGGCGCTCCGGTGGTGATGGCGCTCCGGTGGTGGTGGTGCTCCGGTGGTGGTGGTGCTCCGGTGGTGATGGTGCTCCGGTGGTGGTGGTGCTCCGGTGGTGGTGGTGCTTACCTAGTTGTGCTTGCGGGGGTTGAGCTCTGGCTCTTTAGTCCCGCCTCTCAACTGTCAATCAACTGGTGTATAGGTTCCTGAGCCTACTGGGCTCTGTCATATCTACATTTGAAACTGTGTATGGAGTCAGCCTCCACCACATCACTACTTAATGCATTCCATCTGTTAACTACTCTGACACTTAAAAAATTCTTTCTAATGTCTCTGTGACTCATTTGGGCACTAAGTTTCCACCGAGCTATCCATCTGAGTGGAAACTCCACTGATTGTAAACCCCATTCACTCAACCTCATTGACTGGTAATTCAACTGACTGGTAACCCAGTGATTAGTAACCCTCCATATTATTAAAATCATGGAAGTCGACCCACAATCCCTAATGGAATTGAATGACCAAGGACTTACAACCCTATTTACTGGTAACCACATGGATTGTTAACTCCTGGACTGTGATAACCACGGGGGGACGTATTCTCGAGGACTGGTAATCCCAGGGACTGGCTACTCACAGGACCACTGAGCTATGGATTCACTGACCACTGACGAGAAGTGACCAGTTGTTGCGCTGATGTGGTTCAGGACCTCTCTTCTCTCACCCCACCTCACACTCTCCCTGCCTTCACACTCTCCCCCCTCCCCCACCACACACTCTCCCCCTCCCCCACCACACACTCTCCCCCTCCCCCACCACACACTCTCCCCCTCCCCCACCACACACTCTCCCCCTCCCCCACCACACACTCTCCCCCTCCCCCACCACACATTCTCCCCCTCCCCCACCACACACTCTCCCCCTCCCCCACCACACATTCTCCCCCTCCCCCACCACACACTCTCCCCCTCCCCCACCACACATTCTCACCCTCCCCCACCACACACTCTTCTCCTCCCCCACCACACACTCTCCCCCTCCCCCACCTTCACAATATACCAAGACACACTCCAGTCCTTTCCCTGGAATTTTGTGCATCACCTGCAGCCCAAGCTAAAATTGCTTGCTTACTTCCCTCTCTTTACTGAACCTTCCCCCCCTTCTTCTGTCTCTTTTCTCCCCACTCCCTCCCCTATTGTAACACCCCTCTCCCCAACTCCCTAGTCTAACCCTCACCCTTCTTCCTATCCACTTCCAGCCAACCTAGGTTCTTTTATAGTCCACTCCCTACTGCAGCTTTCGTCCTTCGCTATCCTCCTCCTTCCACATACCCCCCCCTCCTATTACCAATCGCCCTCCCCCCCCCCTACCACCCCTCCCCTCCCCCCCCATCACCATTCCCAACACTCACACAGACACATTCCACTACTGTAGGCCCCCATGGCAACCCTACCAATTGCGTCAACTTCCCCTAAATGATCTTTCAGACCCAGTGAGACTCCGGTTCACAGCTCTCAGCCATTTGCATAATGCTCAATTAACTGAGCAGGCCTCCCTCCGGCCTTCATATTTCCAAGACGTTAAGATTAACTTGGTTCCTGAAATATGTTGCTCCAGAAGAAAATAAAAATAAACTCAAGGAAAGGTGATTTCTCAGGGCCATTAGGGTAAGAAGTGCGTCTTAGAGGTCTTAGAGTCCCACGGGTCAGGGTGGGCATAAATAGAGAGTGACATTCTGGTCAATAATAGGCAGGGGTGATCTGGTCCTCCGCACCCCCCGACCACCGCTTGATGGACAGATCCGCTCATCGAAGTGGCGTGGTACGGCCTCCTGTCTTACCTGTGTGTGTGTGTGTGTGTGTGTGTGTGTGTGTGTGTGTGTGTGTGTGTGTGTGTGTGTGTGTGTGTGTGTGTGTATTCACCTAGTTGTCTTTGCGGGGGTTGAGCTTTGCTCTTTCGGCCCGCCTCTCAACTGTCAATCAACGGTTTACTAACTACTTTGTTTTTCACACCACACACACGCACACCCCAGGAAGCCGCCCATGACAGTTGACTAACTCTCAGGTATCTATTTACTGCTAGGTAACAAGGGCATTCAGGGTGAAAGAAACTTTGCCCATTTGTTTCTGCCTGGTGCGGGTATCGAACCCGTGCCACAGAATTACGAGTCCTGCGCGCTATCCACCAGGCTACCAGGCCCCAGGCTACCAGTGTGTGTGTGTACTCACCTATTTGTGTCTGCAGGATCGAGCATTGACCCTTGGATCCCGCCTTTCGAGCATCGGTTGTTTACTGCAATGACTCCGGTCCTATTTCCTTATCATACCTAGTTTTAAAATTATGAATAGTATTTGCTTCCACAACCTGCTCCCCAAGTGCATTCCATTTTTCCACTACTCTCACGCTAAAAGAAAACTTCCTAACATCCTTGTGACTCATTTAAGTTTCCAGCTTCCACCCATGTTCCCTCGTTCTGCTATTCCGTGTGAACATTTCGTTTATGTACACTGTCAATCCTCCTGAGTATTTTATACGTTCCTATCATATCCCCCCTCTCCCTTCTTTTTTCTAGTGTCGAAAGGCACAGTTCCTTCAGGCGCTCTTCATACCCCATACCTCGTAACTCTGGGACGAGTCTCGCTGCAAACTTTTGAACCTTTTCCAGTTTCATTATATGCTTCTTCAGATGGGGACTCCATGATGGGGCGGCATACTCTAAGACAGGCCTCACGTAGACAGTGTAAAGCGCCTCAAATGCCTACTTACATAGGTTTCTGAATGATGTTCTAACTTTTGCCAGTGTAGAGTATGCGGCTGTCGTTATCCTATTTATATGTGCTTCAGGAGATAGATTAGGTGTTACGTCCACGCCCAGGTCTCTTTCTCGCGTCGTCACAGGTAGGCTGTTCCCCTTCATTGTGTACTGTCCCTTTGGTCTCCTATCTCCTAGTCCCATTTCCATAACTTTACATTTGCTCGTGTTGAACTACAGTAGTCATTTCTCTGACCATCTCTGCAACCTGTTCAAGTCCTCTTGGAGGATTCTACAATCCTCATCAGTCACAACTCTTCTCATCAACTTTGCGTCATCCGCGAACAATGACATGTAGGATTCTACTCCTGTAAACATGTCGTTAACATATATTAGAAATAGAATTGGTCCCAGCACAGATCCTTGAGGTACTCCACTTGTTACTGTTCGCCAGTCCGACTTCTCGCCCCTTACCGTAACTCTTTGGCTCCTTCCTGTTAGTAGTTCCTTACCCATGCTTGGACCTTTCCCCCACTCCCGCCTGCCTCTCGAGTTTGAACAGCAGCAGCAGACAAGAACCTCTTCTTGTACTCACCTATTTGTGCTTGCGGGGGTTGAGTTCTGGCTCTTTGGTCCCGCCTCTCAACCGTCAATCAACTGGTGTACAGATTCCTGAGCCTATTTGTGTGTGCGTGTGCGTTTGCTTGTGTGCTCATCTATCGGTACTTACCTAGCTCATTTGGGTACTCAGTTTGCACCTGTGTTCCCTTGTTCGCATACCACTCGTGTTACACAGATTATCTATCCTGTCAATTCCTCTGAGAATTTTGTAGGTAGTGATCATATCTCCCCTAAAAAATTGTAGGCATCCATCAGTCAAAGCAGACTATGGGGTTGCGCTCTGGTTGTCGGTCTGGAGTGGCCTCTCCATGGCGCAAAGCCTGGGTAGGTTGATACGGGAGAGAAGCAGTTACCCATGCAGTAGGTCCCCCCCTCTCCACGGCGCTGAAAGTTTCCAATGGAAAGGCAAACGCAAATTGGATAGGGTCCAGCGCCGTCGCTGGAACTGGTTGATCGAGGTTGAAGGCAACAGCGGGCTACAACTCCAGAGTTGACCTCCAAGTTGGTAAAAGAAGGAACACGGACTCCAAACCCGGAGACCGCCGTGGTCGGGGCCGGGGAAGAACCACCCCAGCAAGGGCAAGAACGACCCAGCCTCCTAAAGCAGTTACGCAAGTACTTACGAACATCTTTCCTCAATCTTTGACGGCTTTGGTTACATTTATTAAACAGTTTACAAGCATGAAAACTTTCCAATCAACTGTTGTTATTGTTATAAACAACCTCCTGGTGCTTTGGAGTTCATTAACTGTTTAATAATTGTAAACAAAGCTACCAAAGATTGAGAAAAGATGTATAGGTTCATAAGTGCTTGCGTAACTGCTTCGTGAATCTGGCTCCTTGGCCATTAGTGTCCTGGCCTACTCTTCAGTTCTTGTATATGGTGATTATGTCTCTCCTAAGGTTTAATATCTCTAGCATTTCCTCCTAACTCATACCTCTCAACCCCAGGAACTATTTTACAAGTATAACTTTGGACTTTTTCCAGCTTCGTTTGGAATCTTTAGCTTCTTGACATTACTGAACACATTGTCAGTAATTCCTGGTTCCTCGCTTGTGTCTCCCACTGGACTCTACCCCCCCCCCCCACCCCCACCCCTGTTGCAGGAAAAGTAGCATTTATCTGGGTTGAAGTCCAGTAGCCATTTCACCAATCATCTCTTAAGCTCATTCATCCTGACCTGCACCTTTTGTGTTATAATTATCTTTATTATTGTTACATCATCCTCAGACATTGATATGAATGTGTAGACTGCACATTAGGTCAGTTACGTGTACCAGGAATAACATAGGTCTTAGTGTTCGGCCTTATGGTACACTGCTTATGACCTCAACTCTGAAGACTCTACTCTATGTTTCCTATCACAGAGGTATTCTCTGATCCAATTTAACACCTTTCCAGTTCTTCCAGCTCAAGTTTGGAGCTGTATTAAATACCTCCTGACACTCCAGGAGACACAGTCGGCCAGACCTTCCCTTCCCAGCTTTGTCGTTGATGACGTGGAAGGGAGTGTCTGTGTGTGGGGGGGGGAGGTTAGCGGGGGAAGGGAAGGGAAGGGAAGGGAAGGGAAGGGAAGGGAAGGGAAAGGAAGGGAAGGGAAGGGAAGGGAAGGGATGGGAAGGGGGAGGGGGGAGGGAGTGTGGTCGGGAACGAACCAAACTCCACCCACCGATTCGTCAAATTTAAACGTGATAAAGATGTTCCAGCTCGTCATCGCATCTCTTCACGTCGGCTGGAAGTGTTTCGTTCACTCGGGCCAGAATCAATGAGTATCGATTTAAAACATTCTGGAAAAGTCCGATACTTTAAACAATGGTTGAATGACAAAGGTTGTACATGGCAGATTTTCCCGCCATGTGTTTGGCCTGGACAAACCCGGCGTCCGAAGGCCATGACTCGTCTATAATCCTAATCATAAAGCTTTTTTACCTGAAATATCCAGGAAAATAGTGTGTTAAGCTGGCTTTAATTTATATGTGAACTGCGTTGAACATGTTCTCAACCTGTTTATTGGTGAACCCTGTACGGTCGTGGGCTGGGGTGGTGGTGGTGGTGGTGGCTGGGGTGGTGGTGGTGGTGGTGGCTGGGGTGGTGGTGGTGGTCGTGGGCTGGGGTGGTGGTGGTGGTGGTGGCTGGGGTGGTGGTGGTGGTGGTGGCTGGGGTGGTGGTGGTGGTGGTGGCTGGGGTGGTGGTGGTGGTGGTGGCTGGGGTGGTGGTGGTGGTCGTGGGCTGGGGAGGTGGTGGTGGTGGTGGCTGGGGTGGTGGTGGTGGTGGTGGCTGGGGTGGTGGTGGTGGTCGTGGGATGGGGTGGTGGTGGTGGTCGGTGGCTGGGGTGGTGGTGGTGGTGGTGGCTGGGGTAGTGGTGGTGGTCGTGGGCTGGGGTGGTGGTGGTGGTGGTGGCTGGGGTGGTGGTGGTGGTGGTGGCTGGGGTGGTGGTGGTGGTCGTGGGCTGGGGTGGTGGTGGTAGCTGGGGTGGTGGTGGTGGTGGTGGCTGGGGTGGTGGTGGTGGTCGTGGGCTGGGGTGGTGGTGGTGGTGGTGGCTGGGGTGGTGGTGGTGGTCGTGGGCTGGGGTGGTGGTGGTGGTGGTGGCTGGGGTGGTGGTGGTGGCTGGGGTGGTGGTGGTGGTGGTGGCTGGGGTGGTGGTGGTGGTGGTGGCTGGGGTGGTGCTGGTGGTGGTGGCTGGGGTGGTGCTGGTGGTGGTGGCTGGGGTGGTGCTGGTGGTGGTGGTGCTGGTGGTGGTGGCTGGGGTGGTGCTGGTGGTCGTGGCTGGGGTGGTGGTGGAGGTGGTAGCTGGGGTGGTGGTGGTGGTGGCTGGGGTGGTGCTGGTGGTGGTGGCTGGGGTTGTGCTGGAGGTGGTAGCTGTGGTGGTGGTGGTGGTGGTCGTGGCTGGGGTGGTGCTGGTGGTCGTGGGCTGGCTTGGTGCTGATGGTCGTGGGCTGGGGTGGTGCTGGTGGTGGTGGCTGGGGTGGTGCTGGTGGTGGTGGCTGGGGTGGTGCTGGTGGTGGTGGCTGGGGTGGTGGTGGTGGTGGTGGCTGGGGTGGTGCTGGTGGTGGTGGTGGCTGGGGTGGTGGTGGTGGCTGGGGTGGTGCTGGTGGTGGTGGTGGCTGGGGTGGTGCTAGTGGTGGTGGCTGGGGTGGTGCTGGTGGTGGTGGCTGGGGTGGTGCTGGTGGTTGTGGCTGGGGTGGTGCTGGTGGTGGTGGCTGGGGTGGTGGTGCTGGTGGTGGTGGCTGGGGTGGCACCGGTGCCAGTATCGAGGGTGGTGCCAAGAACGGAGGTCGGGTGGCGGGGGTCGGGACCAGGGGGGAGGGAGGCCTCGCGCGCCGCCGCCCGACAAACAAGTGAGGTGACAGGAGCGCTGGAACGGCGCGCAGTTTAAACAGATTAACAATGTGCTGAAAGGCGAAACTTATGTTGACATTCCAGTGTGTGGCTGTCAGTCCCACACACAGGGGGGAATAATAACCGGGCGGCCACTTGTTGATACAGATGACCCACCTTTTCTGCGGCTAGGGGGATAGCCGAAGGTAGGACCACGTCCCTTTGACCCCACCCACAGCTCTCCACCACATTCCTCCTCCTCCTCCTCCATCATCATCTCCATCACCTTCTCCTCTTCCTCCTGTGTGTGCCTTCCTTCGCTACTTTACACCTGTTTATCCGTTGTCTCTGTTGGCAGGACCAAGCGGGCCAGGACACTCCTGCATGGGACACTGTTGCTGCTGTTTCTTCAGGTCCTGGTGACTTTGTGGTAGCAGTTGTCTCATTTCCAGTTGTCTCAGGAGCTACCTCGCTACACTGGCGTTTGTGTTGCTCAAGTTCAAGTACGTTTATTGAGACAATAGAATACATCTCAAACGGTATAGAGGAGCTTAGGCTATTTCTACCCTCCTCTTCTTCAAGTCCCTCAAGGGGCGCACAAATCCAGAGAGTACAAATCCACAAATCACAGTACAAGAATCACATTTAACATTACAGGTTAATAGTAAACACAGCAGATAAGTGTTACACTCTTGGGGCAAAGTGCTTGTTGCTGCTAAGTATTCTGACTATCATACCATTATCACACATCCAGTTTGTGTGGATGTTAACCACTTGGCTTTATGGTTAACTTCACTGTTACACTTTCGCACTCCGGAGTTTATGAGGTGAAGGAGGAGGTTATGAGGCGGTGGAGAGGAGGGGGGCGAGGCCAGAACGGTGGAGGGTTAGCCAGGAAGGTCTGGGATTAAGAATGTCGCTGTTTACAGTTTCATATTAAATGTCTTCTAGGGTTTCCGTTCAGAAATGTCCTTGGTCCAGTTGGATGGTGGTAATGTGTGTCTTAGAGCGCAGCCACTTGGTCTGGAAGGTAGAGCCATGGCCTCACTTCCTTACAGGTCGGCGTTCAATCCCAGACCGTGTACGTGGTTGGGCACCATTCCTTTCCTCGGTCCTATCCCAAATCCCTATCCTATCTTTTCCCAGTGTTATTGAGTAGTAATGGCTTAGTGCCTTCTCCTGGTTATTATATTTCCTCCCGATGTTATATTCCGGGACCGCCTCACACTGCACGTCCTCACACTGCACGTCCTCACACTGCTCGTCCTCACACTGCTCGTCCTCACACTGCTCGTCCTCACACTGCACGTCCTCACACTGCACGTCCTCACACTGCACGTCCTCACACTGCTCGTCCTCACACTGCTCGTCCTCACACTGCACGTCCTCACACTGCACGTCCTCACACTGCACGTCCTCACACTGCACGTCCTCACACTGCTCGTCCTCACACTGCTCGTCCTCACACTGCTCGTCCTCACACTGCTCGTCCTCACACTGCACGTCCTCACACTGCACGTCCTCACACTGCACGTCCTCACACTACACGTCCTCACACTGCACGTCCTCACACTGCACGTCCTCACACTGCCCGTCCTCACACTGCCCGTCCTCACACTGCCCGTCCTCACACTGCCCGTCCTCACACTGCCCGTCCTCACACTACACGTCCTCACACTACACGTCCTCACACTACACGTCCTCACACTGCACGTCCTCACACTGCCCGTCCTCACACTGCACGTCCTCACACAGCTCGTCCTCACACTGCTCGTCCTCACACTGCCCGTCCTCACACTGCACGTCCTCACACTGCACGTCCTCACACTGCTCGTCCTCACACTGCCCGTCCTCACACTGCACGTCCTCACACTGCCCGTCCTCACACTACACGTCCTCACACTGCACGTCCTCACACTGCACGTCCTCACACTGCACGTCCTCACATACCTATGTTACACTATCATTGACGACACTCACAAGTACCTTCATGAGCAATCAGCTCACGTACACGCACGCAAGTGCACACACAATTACACAGGCGCACGCATATACACACACACACACACACACACTGCTGAGTTAGTGTCACGAGAACATAAGAGACTGAGACAACACACTAACACGGCAACATTTACTCTGGTCCTTAGAGTGAGGTCCCCGTTATAGTGAGGAAAGTTGAGCTCCTCCTCTCCACCATAAGTGACCTGTATACCCAGGCCAGTGTCTACCTTGTACCCAGGCCAGTGTCTACCCTGTACCCAGGCCAGTGTACCCAGGCCAGTGTCTACCCTGTACCCAGGCCAGTGTCTACCCTGTACCCAGGCCAGTGTCTACCCTGTACCCAGGCCAGTGTACCCAGGCCAGTGTCTACCCTGTACCCAGGCCAGTGTCTACCTTGTACCCAGGCCAGTGTCTACCCTGTACCCAGGCCAGTGTCTACCCTGTACCCAGGCCAGTGTCTTCCCTGTACCCAGGCCAGTGTCTACCCTGTACCCAGGCCAGTGTCTACCCTGTACCCAGGCCAGTGTCTACCCTGTACCCAGGCCAGTGTCTTCCCTGTACCCAGGCCAGTGTCTACCCTGTACCCAGGCCTTGGTCTACCCTGTACCCAGGCCAGTGTCTTCCCTGTACCCAGGCCAGTGTCTACCCTGTACCCAGGCCAGTGTCTACCCTGTACCCAGGCCAGTGTCTACCCTGTACCCAGGCCAGTGTCTACCCTGTACCCAGGCCAGTGTCTACCCTGTACCCAGGCCAGTGTCTACCCTGTACCCAGGCCAGTGTCTACCCTGTACCCAGGCCTTGGTCTACCTTGTACCCAGGCCAGTGTCTTCCCTGTACCCAGGCCAGTGTCTACCCTGTACCCAGGCCAGTGTCTACCCTGTACCCTGGCCAGTGTCTTCCCTGTACCCAGGCCAGTGTCTACCCTGTACCCAGGCCAGTGTCTACCCTGTACCCAGGCCAGTGTCTACCCTGTACCCAGGCCAGTGTCTACCCTGTACCCAGGCCAGTGTCTACCCTGTACCCAGGCCTTGGTCTACCTTGTACCCAGGCCAGTGTCTTCCCTGTACCCAGGCCAGTGTCTACCCTGTACCCAGGCCAGTGTCTACCCTGTACCCTGGCCAGTGTCTTCCCTGTACCCAGGCCAGTGTCTACCCTGTACCCAGGCCAGTGTCTACCCTGTACCCAGGCCAGTGTCTACCCTGTACCCAGGCCAGTGTCTACCCTGTACCCAGGCCAGTATCTACCCTGTACCCAGGCCAGTGTCTACCCTGTACCCAGGCCAGTGTCTACCCTGTACCCAGGCCAGTGTCTACCCTGTACCCAGGCCAGTGTCTTCCCTGTACCCAGGCCAGTGTCTACCCTGTACCCAGGCCTTAGTCTACCCTGTACCCAGGCCAGTGTCTTCCCTGTACCCAGGCCAGTGTCTACCCTGTACCCAGGCCAGTGTCTACCCTGTACCCAGGCCTTGGTCTACCTTGTACCCAGGCCAGTGTCTTCCCTGTACCCAGGCCAGTGTCTACCCTGTACCCAGGCCAGTGTCTACCCTGTACCCAGGCCTTGGTCTACCTTGTACCCAGGCCAGTGTCTTCCCTGTACCCAGGCCAGTGTCTACCCTGTACCCAGGCCAGTGTCTACCTTGTACCCAGGCCAGTGTCTTCCCTGTACCCAGGCCAGTGTCTACCCTGTACCCAGGCCAGTGTCTACCCTGTACCCAGGCCAGTGTCTACCCTGTACCCAGGCCAGTGTCTACCCTGTACCCAGGCCAGTGTCTACCCTGTACCCAGGCCTTGGTCTACCTTGTACCCAGGCCAGTGTCTTCCCTGTACCCAGGCCAGTGTCTACCCTGTACCCAGGCCAGTGTCTACCCTGTACCCTGGCCAGTGTCTACCCTGCACCCAGGCCAGTGTCTACCCTGTACCCAGGCCAGTGTCTACCCTGTACCCAGGCCAGTGTCTACCCTGTACCCAGGCCAGTGTCTACCCTGTACCCAGGCCAGTGTCTACCCTGTACCCAGGCCAGTGTCTACCCTGTACCCTGGCCAGTGTCTACCCTGCACCCAGGCCAGTGTCTACCCTGTACCCAGGCCAGTGTCTACCCTGTACCCAGGCCAGTGTCTACCCTGTACCCAGGCCAGTGTCTACCCTGTACCCAGGCCAGTGTCTACCCTGTACCCCGGCCAGTGTCTACCCTGTACCCAGGCCAGTGTCTACCCTGTACCCAGGCCAGTGTCTACCCTGTACCCAGGCCAGTGTCTACCCTGTACCCAGGCCAGTGTCTACCCTGTACCCAGGCCAGTGTCTACCCTGTACCCAGGCCAGTGTCTACCCTGTACCCAGGCCAGTGTCTACCTTGTACCCAGGCCAGTGTCTACCCTGTACCCAGGCCAGTGTCTACCCTGTACCCAGGCCAGTGTCTACCCTGTACCCAGGCCAGTGTCTACCCTGTACCCAGGCCAGTGTCTACCCTGTACCCAGAAGCACTTACTGTAAGAGTTCGTGTCTTTCAAACTCACTTTTCTACTAAAAATGAAATTAAATTTATTCTGAAGTGTCTTGGGTCAATATTTTCTGAACTATCTTCAAGAATTCAATTGGCGGGTTTCGTAATGATTGGGATTGAACTAATTGCAATTATCACCCGGGAGTATAGTCAATCGGGTATGTTGACTGTTAATTGATCACTTATCTTTAGTATGTTGTGTGTGTGTGTGTGTGTGTGTGTGTATACTCACCTACTTGTACTCACCTAGTTCTGTTTGCGGGGATTGAGCTCTGGCTCTTTGGTCCCGGCTCTCAACTGTCAATTGCCCGAAACGCTATGCGTACTAGTGGCTTTAGGTATTGTATGTACTACCTCTATTTTTAAATCAGACAGAATGTTTGTACTGTAACTCTGCAACTATGTATGTACTGTTCCTATGTGACGGGAAAGTGTAGCTGGTAATGCAGTCCTCACTTTGGCTCATGTTAATGACTAATCACATTTACAAAAAAAAAAAAAGATGGACTGCTTGGCTGTTGTCTGTGGTACAGTAAGGGAAGACACGCAAAACACATAGTATGAACAATGAAACTTTAATTAACTTAAAAACAAATTATGAATAAGACAATTCCTTGGCTATGTACAGTGCAAATTAACAAGTCAAAAAAATATAACATAAAAATAAGAACTATGGTGACGTTATTCTACAAATAAAATAAAGACAGAAAAATGATTAAACAGGTGCTGAGAATATAGCGCTAGCTGACAACATCCACCAATAAACAGAGTGTATATCAGTTGGTTCTTTACAGCTTGAGAGCACAAGGATATTCTAACTTCAATGACTGGTTCAGGCCCAGACATCGGCTAGTGCAGAGGTGCAGTGGTGCAGACGTCGATTCACCAATCAGAAGCAGGCAGGCTGGAAATGGTAGTTTGGTGATCGGCGACAAGGGAGGGGGGAGGGTGGAGAGCGAGTGTGATGATACGTTTGTGCCTGGCAAAACGTATTTGACTCAATATTTACTACACTTGCTTGTAGTGTTTAGATGTTTTAGATGTACTGAAGTAGCTTGATGGTAGGAAAGAGCAGGCCTAATCTCTCTTGAAGGAGATTATCGTAACACCTAAATAAATTATTATAATTATTATTATTATTATTATTATTATTATTATTATTATTATTATTATTATTATTATTATTATTATAACTGGTGTACAGATTTCTGAGCCTACTGGGCTCTATCATATCTATATTTGAAACTGTGTATGGAGTCAGCCTCCACCACATCACTGCCTAATGCATCACGGGCCCCTACCTCACGGCCCCCTACCTCACACACCTTCCCTAATCTCACCATCCCTCCCTTTATTATTTGCTCTACCCTACCTGACTTACTAATTAAACACTCCTTCCTGGCGTTACTCACCTCTTGAACACTCCTTCCTGGAGTTACTAATCTCTTGAACACTCCTTCCTGGAGTTACTCACCTCTTGAACACTCCTTCCTGGCGTTACTCACCTCTTGAACACTCCTTGCTGGCGTTACTCACCTCTTGGTAGTTTCAGTGTCACCCACCATGAGGATTTTAGGATCCGCGAAGAGGAATTTAATAGGTTAGTAAGGTGGTTGGAGAAATGGGTACTGGAGTTCAACACAAGCAAGTGCAAAGCGATGGAAATGGCAACAGGCGACAGGAGACCAAAGTGACAGTACACAATTAAGGGGAACTGCCTACCTGTAACGACTCGAGGAAGAGCCCTGGGAGTGGACATAACACCAAACCTAACTCGAGAGGCTCATATAAATAGTATAACTTCAGCAGTATACTCTATGCTAGCAAAAGTTAGAACATCATTCAGGAAGCTAAATAAGGAGGTATTTAGATGAGTTTACACCGTTTATGTGAGAGCAGTATTTGAGTATGTCGCCCCAGCATGGAGCCCCCACCTAATGAAACACAGAAGGAAACTGGGAAAAGGTTCAGAAATGTGTGGCGAGGCTCGTGCCAGAGTTTCGAGGGATGGGGTATGAAGACCGACGGTCTGAACCTGATGACGTTAGGAAAAAGGAGAGAGGGGGGTGGAGACATGATAAGAGACGTATAAAATACTTAGGGAATTCACAAAATGGAAAAAAAGAGAAAATGTTCATATTGAATACTAACAAGAGGGTATGGTTGGAAGCTTGAAACTCAGATCAGCCAGAGAGATGTTAAGACGTTTTCATTTAGCGTAAGAGTAGTAAGGAAAGGGAATGAATTAAAGGAGCACGTTGTGAAAACAAATTCCATTCAGAATTTAAAAAGTAGATATGATAGTGAAATAGGACAGGAGTCGTTGCTTTAAGCAGCCGACTGCTAGACAGGCGGGGTCCAAGAGCTACAGCTCGATGTAGTTACATATATGCCAGCACACACACACACACGAGCCCAGTCAGGTGGACTGAAGCTTAACAAATATCTGCTCTTCGTTGTCTTATTTATGATCTTAAGGTCGCTAGTCTTACCAACTGCTTGAAATACTCCAGATAATATATTCTTGTGAATATTTGACGTAATATAACATTGTTACATCTACCAAAACAAAATATGAAACCTTAGAAAGCCAAATTATACTTATTTTTGCAGTAACTCAACCATTCACAAAGTGTATCATATGAAATATAAAAGGCTGATAAATGTGTTCGCATTTCTGAACCAATGGGAATGAGTGTGGTGAAGTTAGTTGGGTTGTTATGCTCCCATAGTCGCGGCACTCAGCGTGAGCCCCGGCTAGTTGGCCGAGCGGCACTCAGCGTGAGCCCCGGCTAGTTGGCCGAGCGGCACTCAGCGTGAGCCCCGGCTAGTTGGCCGAGCCAGCAATTATGTCCACTCTTGCGTCCCACTGCAGCTGGACTTGCAGTGTAGGGGATGATAATGTCCAGACTTTGGCAACCCTCGAGTGAGATCCTTGCCAAGGCTGCTGCTGGCAGTGCTGCAGGGAGCTCCGTGTCAGCCACTGCTGCTGGCAGTGCTGCAGGGAGCTCCGTGTCAGCCACTGCTGCTGACCAAACTACACGTGTGTGTTTATACTGTCAGTCGACCAAGCTTGTTTGTGTCGGTTCCTGACGGCTGAATGTGGTGGTTAGGGTTAATAAACAAGCAGTTAGAGGTAATGTATGCTGACGTGTATCTCTGTTTAATGAGTGTATAGTCGGTGTGTGTAAAGTGTATATTACCCTAAGGGACTCTACCCAAGTGGCTACTTACCTATCGCCACTTACCTATGGGAGTCTACGAGGGGGAAGTGAGGTCTAGCACTCGGCCCCTGCCTGTACTTGCCTTGTTACAGCGTGACTGTAAAGTTAACTGATTTGTAATTATGCATTTTGACTGAAAATCAAATCATGGGGGGAAGCGATTGACCTGAGTTTGGTGTCGGGAAGGTGGAGACGATTGGGCATGCATGCTTACACTGCATACTTACACTGATGCTTCTGTTCACTTAAGTGTTAACAGGTACCCGGGATTTAGGCAACGATCATGGTTTGCTTACTGAAGGAGCTCGGCCATTGGCCTAGATGGTCCTTGTTAAATATTACCGTGACCCCATGATGGTGGTAAGAGGTGTAATGGGTGGTGTAGACCCCATTAAAGACCCCATAGTGGTGGTAAGAGGTGTAATGGGTGGTGTAGACCCCATTAAAGACCCCATAGTGGTGGTAAGAGGTGTAATGGGTGGTGTAGACCCCATTAAAGACCCCATAGTGGTGGTAAGAGGTGTAATGGGTGGTGTAGACCCCATTAAAGACCCCATAGTGGTGGTAAGAAGTGTAATGGGTGGTGTAGACCCCATTAAAGACCCCATAGTGGTGGCAAGAAGCGTAATGGGTGGTGTAGACCCCATTAAAGACCCCGTGGCCTCGCCCACGTTGCTTATTTGCTCGCTGAGGACAAACAGGCGATCTCAGGGTAACAAAAGAAGAAACTCATTGATTTGTAAATAGTCAAAGCCCTTGACAAGTTCTTAGTGCAGAAGTCAACGACTCAATGATGGGAATGATCCTTAGTAAAAAAATGTAGTCAACATGACATTGGTTACAAGACTTCAATGCGTCATATTCCCCCCCCCCCCCAATCTCTCACTCTCTCTCTCTCTCTCTCTCTCTCTCTCTCTCTCTCTCTCTCTCTCTCTCTCTCTCTCTCTCTCTCTCTCTCTCTCTCTCTCTCTCTCTCTCGTTCTCAAATAGGTCCCTTAAAAGTGTCATTAGACGGGAACTTCTGGATGAATTTGAAGAAAGCAGAACAGTGCAAACTAGAACTAGCAGGTCCATTGTTCATCACAATGAAATGTTTCAAGTAAAACATGTGTATAGGACAAGTAACAAAGTCAGTAGTGTAATAATCTCCGTTGAGGTCTGATAAATCCCTTTTGTGCCCTCTGTAATCCTTTTGCGCTACCGCTCACAGGATGAGTATGGGGTGCACAATAAACTAGCTACCCCCGGCACCAACAATCAAATCTACCAGCCCGAGTCGTTAGTGTAATTGTGATGGGGGGCGGGGGGTCACAAGTACATAGTTACCTATTACAGCCAAATTACGATTGATTTCAACTTTTGACAATTTTTCAGTATATAATAATTTGCTATATAGCAAGAAATAATATATATATTTTTGGCTGAGCCTTAAAACAGACTATGTCAGGATGAGCAGGCTTCCCCATGGCGCAGTTGTCAATTGATTGTTGGCGTCCCCGACCCGACCATGATGGCCACATACCTCTCAGCAACCACGTTGGAAAATTGGGTGAGGCTGGCCCCAAACGTGTACTCACCTATATGTACTCACCTATATGTGCTTGCAGGATCGAGCATTGACTCTTGGATCCCGCCTTTCTAGCTATCGGTTGTTTACAGCAATGACTCCTGTCCCATTTCCCTATCATACCTAGTTTTAAAAGTATGAATAGTATTTGCTTCCACAACCTGTTCCCCAAGTGCATTCCATTTTTCTACTACTCTCACGCTAAAAGAAAACTTCCTAACATCTCTGTGACTCATCTGAGTTTCCAGTTTCCACCCATGTCCCCTCGTTCTGTTATTATTACGTGTGAACATTTGATCTATTTCCACTTTGTCAATTCCCCTGAGTATTTTATATGTCCCTATCATATCTCCTCTCTCCCTTCTTTTCTCTAGTGTCGTAAGGTTCAGTTCCTTCAGCCGCTCTTCATATCCCATCCCTCGTAGCTCTGGGACAAGCCTCGTCGCAAACCTCTGAACCTTCTCCAGTTTCTTTATGTGTTTCTTCAGGTGGGGGCTCCATGATGGCGCGGCATACTCTAAGACGGGTCTCACGTAGGCAGTGTAAAGCGCCCTAAAAGCTTCCTCATTTAGGTTTCTGAATGAAGTTCTAATTTTCGCCAGTGTAGAGTACGCTGCTGTCGTTATCCTATTTATATGTGCCTCAGGAGTTAGATTGGGTGTCACATCCACTCCCAGGTCTCTTTCTCGAATCGTTACAGGTAGGCTGTTCCCCTTCATTGTGTACTGTCCCTTTGGTCTCCTGTCACCTGATCCCATTTCCATAACTTTACATTTACTGGTGTTAAACTCCAGTAGCCATTTCTCTGACCATCTCTGCAGCCTGTGTAAGTCCTCTTGGAGGATCCTACAATCCTCGTCTGTCACAACTCTTCTCATTAATTTTGCGTCATCTGCAAACATTGACATGTATGATTCCACTCCTGTAAACATATCATTTACGTAAATTAGAAAGAGGATTGGTCCCAGCACCGATCCTTGAGGTACTCCACTTGTTACTGTTCGCCAGTCCGACTTTTCGCCCCTTACCATTACCCTCTGGCTCCTTCCTGTTAGGTAGTTCTTCACCCATACTAGGGCCTTTCCGCTTACTCCTGCCTGCCTCTCAAGTTTGTATAGCAGTCTCATGCGTGTGTGTGTGTGTGTGTGTGTGTGTGTGTGTGTGTGTGTGTGTGTGGGTGTGTGTGTGTGTGTGTGGGTGTGTATGTGTGTGTGTGTGTGTGGGTGTGGGTGTGTGTGTGTGTGTGTGTGTGTGTGTGGGTGTGGGTGTGTGTGTGTGTGTGAGTGTGTGTGTGTGGGTGTGTGTGGGTGTGTGTGTGTGTGGGTGTGTGTGGGTGTGGGTGTGTGTGTGTGTGGGTGTGGGTGTGGGTGTGTGTGGGTGTGTGTGGGTGTGGTTGTGTGTGTGTGTGTGTGTGTGTGTGGGTGTGTGTGTGTGTGTGTGTGTGTGTGTGTGTGTGTGTGTGTGTGTGTGTGTGTGTGTGTGACCATACAAGAGGTAATCACAAGAGAGAAAAAGAACAAATATTGACGCCTGTATCGCATTCTCTTTCCCCTTGAGTGGCTGAATTCACTTTTCATAATTGTTCATGAACTCTTAATCACATATTCTGATAATTATGACTTTCCCCACATAAGCTGCTCCCGGCCGTGAAGCACTCGGCACAATTTAAAAAACAGGGGAAAAATACGGAAATGTTATGGTGGTGGTCGGGAAGCCAACAGTAATTGTATAAAGATACTTTATTGTAAAACACGAACTGGTAACTCACCCACTCCAGCTAACCATATTGGGCTCATTTTTCCAATGGTGATTAAAATATTTTTTTGGGTATTTTGGTGAGCGCTGAGCCATATTTTGTATGTCCGATATATTACATGCAAACAAACGTGCGTTAATACATAAATACATGTATGGATTTAATATCTGTGCATGTATATTAAATATGTATATGTTATTTTGAGGTTATGTTGAGATGATTTCGGGGCTTAGCGTCCCCTCGGCCCGGTCCTCGACCAGACCTCCTTTTTGTTACACATCCCTAGTGAGGAAGCCCGTAGTAGCTGTCTTAACTACCAGGTACCTATTTACTGCTAGGTGAACAGGTGCATCAGGGTGAAGGAAACTCTGCCCATTTGTTTCCGCCTCCACCGGGTATCAAACCCGGAACCTTAGGACTACGAATCCCGAGCGCTATCCACTCAGTCGTCAGGCCCCATACGTGTATACATATTTATGTATGCTTCTGTAGGCATCCATCAGTCTCAGGAGACTATGGAGTTGGGCTCTGGTTGCCGGTCTGAGTGGCCTCTCCAGGGCGCAAAGCCTGGGTAGGTTGATATGGAGGAGAAGCTGTTACCCAAGCAGCAGGTCCCCCCCTCCCCCTCCCCACGGCGCCGAAAGTCTCCAATGGAAAGGCAAAAGCCAATACGATTGGTTCCAGCGCCGTCGCGGGAACTGTGAGCTCCGGAGTTGACCTCGAAGTTGGTGAAATAAGACACAGGAACTCCAAACCCGGAGACCGTCGTGGTCGGGGCCGGAGAAGATCCACCCCAGCAAGGGCAAGAACGACCCCAGCAAGGGCAAGAACGACCCCAGCAAGGGCAAGAACGACCCCAGTAAGGGCAAGAACGACCCCAGCAAAGGCAAGAACGACCCCAGCAAGGGGAAGAACCACCCCAGCAAGGGCAAGAACGACCCCAGCAAGGGCAAGAACGACCCCAGCAAGGACAAGAACGACCCCAGCAAGGGCAAGAACGACCCCAGCAAGGGGAAGAACGACCCCAGCAAGGGCAAGAACGACCCCAGCAAGGGCAAGAACGACCCCAGCAAGGGCAAGAACGACCCCAGCAAGGGCAAGAACGACCCCAGCAAGGGCAAGAACGACCCCAGCAAGGGCAAGAACGACCCCAGCAAGGGCAAGAACGACCCCAGCAAGGACAAGAACGACCCCAGCAAGGGCAAGAACGACCCCAGCAAGGGCAAGAACGACCCCAGCTTCCTGAAGCAGAGCCTGGGGGGCCGCACCAGCCCCAGGAGGTGGACGACCCGGTCCCGCACCTACGGGTTCCTGACAGAGATCGTCACAGCCCCCTATCACCCGAGGCCCGCTTCCTTCATGACCCAGCAGAAGGAAGAGCAATAATTATTAAACATAACAATTATTATTATAATAATTATTATAATAATAATATGATAAATTAATAATTATCACTCTTACATACAAATAATAAGATCAATATTCACACATGCATAAAAGCAGTCATATGTACACACACATACGTATACATCTGTTGGAGCTGAATGTGACAAAGGCTGTTGGGCCTGATCGAATCTCACCATGGATACTAAAGGAAGGTGGAGAAGCACTAAGTGTGCCACTTTCTATGGTGTATAACAGGTCACTGAAAACAGGAGACTTACCAGAAAGTTGGAAGACAGCTAACGTGGTCCCAATATACAAGAAGGGTGACAGGCAAGAGGCACTGAACTACTGGCCAGTTTCCCTAACTTGTATACCATGCAAGGTGATGGAGAAGATCGTGAGGAAAAGGCTCATGAGCATCTGGAGGGAAATAACTTTGTAACGCACCACCAACATGGGTTCAGAGATGGTAAATCGTGCCTCACAGGTTTAATAGAATTTTATGACTAGGCAATACAAATTAGGCAAGAAAGAGAAGGGTGGGCAGACTGCATTTTCCTGGACTGCCAGAAAGCCTTTGACACAGTACCCCATAAAAGGCTGTTAAAAAAGTTGGAGCAACAGGCAGGAGTAAAAGGGAAGGTGCTCCAGTGGATAAGGGAGTATTTAAGCAACAGGAAGCAGCGAGTAACTGTGAGGGGAAAGTCATCAGAGTGGCGAGATGTCACCAGCGGAGTCCCACAGGGCTCAAGACTTGGACCCATCCTGTTTCTAATATATGTGAACGATCTTCCGGAGGGTATAGACTCATTCCTCTCAATGTTTGCTGATGATGCAAAATTTATGAGAAGAATCAAGACAGATGAAGATAGACAGAGACTACAGGATGACCTCGACGAACTGGAGGAATGGTCTAGAAAATGGCTGCTAAAGTTCAACTCAGGAAAGTGTAAAGTAATGAAATTAGGCGAAGGGAGCAGAAGGCTGAACACAAGGTACCATCTGGGAGGTGAAATCCTGCAAGAGTCAAATAGAGAGAAATATCTGGGGGTTGATATCACACCGAACCCGTCCCCAGAGGCCCACATCAAAAGAATATCATCAGTGGTATATGCTAGACTGGCCAACATAAGAACTGCCTTTAGAAACTTGTGTAAGGAATCGTTTAGGACCCTGTATACCACTCATGTCAGACCAATCCTAGAATATGCAGCTCCAGCCTGGACTCCATACCTAGTTAAACAGAAGACAAAGTTAGAGAAGATTCAGCGGTATTCCATCAGCCTCGTTCCGGAACTGAGAGGAATTATCTACGAGGAAAGGCTAAAGGAGCTGGACCTCACTTCTCTGGAAAACAGAAGAGTAAGGTTGAGACATGATAACCACTTACAAAATTCTCAGGGGAATTGATAGGGTGGACAAAGACAATCTCTTCAGCACTGGTGGGACACGAACAAGGGGACACAGGTGGAAACTTAGTACCCAGATGAGCCACAGAGACATAAGAAAGATTTTTTTCAGTGTCAGAGTAGTTAATAAATGGAATGCATTAGGCAGTGATGTGGTGGAGGCTGACTCCATACACAGTTTCAAATGTAGATATGATAGAGCCCAATAGGCTCAGGAATCTGTACACCAATTGATTGACGGTTGAGAGGCGGGACCAAAGAGCCAGAGCTCAACCCCCGCAAGCACAGCCAGGTGAGTACATGCAAAAAATATCATACGCGTTCATTAGACCATACACATGTACGTTAAAGCATGTATTGGTGCGGACACACACACACACACACACACACACACACACACACACACGGACAACCATGCCCAGCAGTTCAAGTTACTGATCACCTGATCACACGCACTCGGCGGAGGCAGGAAACAAGAGACATGAGCGACGCGCGGCACAAACAACACATTTTTGTATTCAGAGGTAAAAGTCAATCAGGTTCTGAAGCCAGGCGTCGTCGTCGTCGGCGTCGTCGTCGTCGTTGACGTCGGCGGCGGCGTCGCGGGGTGAATGCCCAGGTGTTTCCTGCCCGGGTATTCACCGGGCAGGAAGCTAAGGAACAATTCCCTGAGCTCTTCGGCCACTCACTGTGAGTTATAAATATTTGTTGAAGACTGAACGCTTAACATTTCTAGGTGTGAGTGTAGCCTGGAGGGTGTCACGGGGAGAGAGAGAGAGAGAGAGAGAGAGAGAGAGAGAGAGAGCGAGCGAGAGAGAGAGAGAGAGAGCGAGAGAGAGAGAGAGAGAGAGAGAGAGAGAGAGAGAGAGAGAGAGAGACAGAGAGACAGAGAGACAGAGAGAGAGAGAGAGAGAGAGAGAGAGAGAGAGAGAGAGAGAGAGAGAGAGAGAGAGAGAGAGACAGACAGACAGAGAGAGAGAGAGAGAGAGAGAGAGACAGAGAGAGAGAGAGAGAGAGAGAGAGAGAGAGAGAGAGAGAGAGAGAGAGAGAGAGAGAGAGAGAGAGAGAGAGAGAGGGGTGGAGACTGACATTCCAATCCTTGCACAATTTATGGGAAAAGACACGATGGGCTCACACGATACGGACTAATGGGGTTTAATTTGGTTAATGACGCAGGCTATACCCGACTCTCCGTCACCCGGGGATAAAGGTGCGTTTAGAGGGGAGTAGGAGGGTTGCGATGCGTCGCTGATGGAGACGTTGATCATTACAAGGATGACCTACTTCCAACAAGGCGCTCTCCCTCGGGACTCACTTGTTCCCTCATTGCTGGAATTCGGTAATTGAGAGTCACAGACCCATGTATAAATTTTGGCGAAAATGTTTGTCTTCCATTTTTAAGGCATCTAGGGATGCGTACCTATTTTCCAGGTCCAGGTTTTGTGTTGGGCAGCGTGACGACGCCCCCCCGCTGAGCCTCTTTTGGCGCGCAATTGGTGGCGGGAACTTTCAATGGTGCCTCGCTCGGCTCCCACGACTCTTCGTCTGGTTTTCAGTTTAGTCGTTCATCGGTTTTCCAGAACTGAGTGTATTTGAAGACTCTTTTGAGCTTTCTCCGGAAACCCAAAGTTGTTTACCTTTGTATGCATCAGCTCAGCTGGTACACAGGCTAAACATCTAGGAAACAGAGCAAGTGTGTCATGCCAACCACAACAAGGAAGCAGAACTAACACAATGACCATTAGAGCAAAGCACATATTGCCACTTTCTTCCTCTGCCAAACAATGGGCCCCGTCGCCGCCTCCTTGGCCACTTGTCGTACGTGTATGCACAAGAGGCGCGCAGTAACCAGGGGCCAGATTCACGAAAGCACTTACGCAAGCACTTACGAACGTGTACATCTTTTCTCAATCTTTGGCGGCTTTGTTTCCAATTATTGAACAGTTAATGAGCTCCGAAGCACCAGAAAGCTGTTTATAACAATAACAACAGTTGAATGGGAAGTGTTCATGCTTGTAAACTGTTTAATAAATGTAACCAAAGCCGTCAAAGATTGAGGAAAGATGTATAGGTTCGTAAGTGCTTGCGTAAGTGCTTTCGTGAATCTGGCCCCAGTGGTTTCGTCTACATTCATTGGTGATCAGTGTAGAGTTAACATTGACCAAGAGCGAAGAGAGACTGTAAAGGTTAATCTATACACCATGAACCATATGGCCAGGGTTCATCTCATCAACGTCAGGTAAGAGGCAAATGTCAGATCTCTGAACTATAAAGTGGGGTTGTTGGGGCAGGTGTTGGGATGTGTCGGGGTAGATGTTGGGGCAGGTGTTGGGATGTGTCGGGGTAGATGTTGGGGCAGGTGTTGGGATGTGTCGGGGTAGATGTTGGGGCAGGTGTTGGGATGTGTCGGGTAGATGTTGGGGCAGGTGTTGGGATGTGTCGGGGTAGATGTTGGGGCAGGTGTTGGGATGTGTCGGGGTAGATGTTAGGATGTTTCGGGGCAGGTGTTGGGATATGTTGGGGTAGGTGTTGGGATATGTCGGAGCAGGTGTTGGGATGTTTCGGGGCAGGTGTCCGGGTAAGTGTTGGGGCAGGTGTCCGGGTAGGTGTTGGGGCAGGTGTCCGGGTAAGTGTTGGGGCAGGTGTCGGGGCAGGTGTTGGGGGCAGGTGTCGGGGCAGGTGTTGGGGGCAGGTGTCGGGGCAGGTGTTGGGGCAGGTGTTGGGGCAGGTGTCATAAGAACACAAGAATCACCGAAACTACAGTAGGCCTGTTGACCCATACGTTGGCGCTCCTGTTTACATCCATTGAAATTCATGTATATGTTTAACCTACGCTTGAAACAACCAAGGCGTCCCACGTCTATTGATCCCCCGGTAATTTGTTCCACAAATCAACAACTCTCCCTCCAAACCAGTATTTACCCAGGTCTTTCCTAAATCTAATCTTATGCAATATTTAACCATTGTTTCGTGTTCTATTATGTGTGGATATATTTAATACCTTATTAATATCTCCCTTGTTATGTCCATTCATCCACTTGTTCAATTATGTCACCCCTAATTTTTCGTCTTTCTAGATAATATAAATTATGTTTTTTTAATTTCTCATCATCATCACATGGAAGGTTTCTAATTAGCGGGATTAACCTTGTCATTGTCGTTGTCATTCACTTGAACGCTAAACGCGTTCAAGTGAATTTATGTCCATTCTAAAGTAACGCGACCAAAACCCGACTGTATAAGCTAAACGGAGCCTAACAAGAGCAAGATATATAGCTGAAGAATAATGAAGGTGTTTTATTGCTTACGCTTCTAGAAATATATCTAGTGTCCTATTTGCCTTATTTCGAACATTTATGTATTGGTTTTTGCCTTTAAATTCTTTATAATCATGACCCCCAGAACATTTTCACAATCAGGCTTCGCAATCTCAACACCATCCAACTGATATCCTGTAACTCTACCTTATAGTAAAGACTTCTGAGTATATTTCCTGCCCCATTTCCGTATCGTCGGTAAATTTGCAAATATTGTTGCTCAGTCCTGATTCTAAATCATTTATATATTATAAACAACAGAGGTCCCAGGCCAGAGCCTTGAGGCACTCCTCTTACAATGGTTTCCCACTCTGACTTAACTCTATGTATACTAACTTTTTGTTTCCTTTGACACAACCACGCCCTAATCCAACTTAAGACAGCACCCCCAGCACCGTGAGCCTCTATCTGTTGAATCAAGTTATCTTATAGTATTGTATCTAAACCTTTCCTGAAGTCAAGCAACACGTCATAAACCTTTCCTCTTCAACTGGCTCATTTATGCTGGGATAAAATGATAGCAAATATGCTATTGAGATGGCCTTATTAAAATCATATTGTGGATAATTTATTAATCTATTTTTTCAAGATGTAGACGAATGGTTTTGAAATTATAGATTCAAGCAATTTTCCCCACAATAGACGTTTAGCTAATTGGCCGAAAGTTCGACGCGTGATCTCTCTCTTTTCTTAAAAATTAGTACCACATTAACAATCCTCCACGACTCCGGCACTCTGCCTGAATCTATTGATATAATAAAATACCCAAGACAAGGACTCACAAAGCTTTTCTTCATATTCCTTAAGCACCCTGGCAAACACCTCGTCCGGCCCTTGGGATGTGTTTGGCTTGAGTTTTTCTATTTGTTTAATAACTTCCTCCCTGGTAACCACTAATCAACCTGTCCTCTTCACCACAAATATAGATTTGCTCTGCTGAAGGCATAATATTAAGTTCTTCTTTAGTAAATACAGAGACAAAATACTTATTTAAAATACTACACATCTCTGTCATTATCAGTTATCTGGCCTGAGTTTTTAATGGACCTGTCTTTCCCCTGATCCTTCTTTGATATAACTTAAAAGCCCTTAAGGAGTTGTCTTAGCCTCCCTTGCTGTTAATACCTCATAGCTTATTTTTGCTGTCCTTATTCCTGTCTTTGACATGTCTGACTAGTTTGACACATTCGTGTTCGAGATTGATTTCCCTATTATTAATCCTTTTGTACAAAGGTTTCTTTTTTAAGTATTAAGTCTCTTTAGGCCCATAGTTATCCATTTGAGACATGTCGCATGGCACATATTAAGGAAAGGATCGGGGCAAGAGTCTGGGCAGGAGTCGGGGCAAGAGTCGGGGCAAGAGTCGGGGCAAGAGTCGGGCCAAGAGTCTGGGCAGGAGTCGGGGCAGGAGTTGGGGCAAGAGTCGGGGCAAGAGTCGGGGCAAGAGTCTGGGCAGGAGTTGGGGCAAGAGTCGGGGCAAGAGTCGGTAAGAGTCGAGGTGAGAGTCAGATCAAGAGTCGGGACAAGAGTCGGGGCAAGCGTTAAGGCAAGAGTCGGGTCTGGAAGTAAGCTCATTAATATGGCAGAAAATGGAAGAGAAAGCCGGGCGGTTAGCGAAAAAATTGAGAAACAAAAAGTGGAGCAAATCACTGCAACAAGCAACGGAACACTGCGGCACTGCGGCGGGTAGCGGGGCACTGCGGCGGGTAGCGGGGCACTGCGGCGGGTAGCGGGGCACTGCAGCAGGTAGCGGGGCACTGCGGCGGGTAGCGGGGCTCTGCGGCGGGTAGCGGGGCACTGCGGCGGGTAGCGGGGCACTGCAGCGGGTAGCGGGGCACTGCGGCGGGTAGCGGGGCACTGCAGCAGGTAGCGGGGCACTGCGGCGGGTAGCGGGGCACTGCGGCGGGTAGCGGTGCACTGCGGCGGGTAGCGGGGCACTGCAGCAGGTAGCGGGGCACTGCGGCGGGTAGCGGGGCACTGCGGCGGGTAGCGGGGCACTGCGGCGGGTAGCGGGGCACTGCAGCGGGTAGCGGGGCACTGCAGCGGGTAGCGGGGCACTGCGGCGGGTAGCGGGGCACTGCAGCAGGTAGCGGGGCACTGCGGCGGGTAGCGGGGCACTGCGGCGGGTAGCGGGGCACTGCAGCGGGTAGCGGGGCGGGTAGCGGGGCACTGCGGCGGGTAGCGGGGCACTGCAGCAGGTAGCGGGGCACTGCGGCGGGTAGCGGGGCACTGCGGCGGGTAGCGGGGCACTGCGGCGGGTAGCGGGGCGGGTATCGGGGCGGTAGCGGGACAGGTAGCGGGGCACTGTGGCAGGTAGCAGGGCGGGTAGCGGGGCAGGTAGCAGGGCGGGTATCGGGGCGGGTATCGGGGCGGTAGCGGGGCAGATAGCGGGGCAGGTAGCAGGGCGGGTAGCAGGGCAGGTAGCGGGGCAGGTAGCAGGGCGGGTATCGGGGCGGGTAGCGAGGCACTGTGGCAGGTAGCGGGGCGGATAGCGGAGCAGGTAGCAGGGCGGGTAGCGGGGCAGGTAGCAGGGCGGGTATCGGGGCGGGTAGCGGGGCGGGTATCGGGGCGGTAGCGGGGCGGGTAGCGGGGCGGGTAGCGGGGCTGGTAGCGGGGCACTGCGGCGGGTAGCGGGGCGGTAGCGGGGCGGGTAGCGGGGCGGGTAGCGGGGCGGGTAGCGGGGCGGGTAGCGGAGCGGTAGCGGAGCGGTAGCGGGGCGGGTAGCGGGGCGGGTAGCCTCCAGCCAGTCACCGTCGTGTAACAAAGAACGCGCCCTGGCTGCTCCCACAGATATGAACCCTGATATCACCTTAATTGGACCCGTCCCGCCCTGATACCATCTTCCTTTTTCACTACTGCACTTATCTCAATCTGGCCTTCTGATTATTCTCCTTCATTCCATCTCTGTTATGCCATCCTGTCATAACACACATATAACAAGATATTTGTACCGGAATCGAAGATTAAATTGTGGAAAGCAGCCGCCCCACGACTGAATTGTGACCCCGTTGAGAACAGAGTCCGGACACAATGGTGCACCGACCACGACCCGGACTCTGGCTTAAAAAAGGGGGGGATTTTCGCTCGGCCAAACGAGACAGATGAAGCGATATTTAACGTATATGGCTATTATTGTATCAGACGACAAAGCTGCCACGGAGCCCCAAAAGACTTACAGCTGGCTGAGTCCAGTGTGGAAACGTGTAATCAGGAGACCTTTTGCGCTCTCCCCCTCCCCCACTTCCCCCCTCCACACCCGGGGCCAAGTGGACATGTCGTGCGGCTATTGTTGTTGTTTATATAGGGGATAGGAGGGGGTGGGGGGTGATGCTGGCTCCACGGAGCTGGCTGACTGGCTGGCTGCCTAGCTGGTCGCCTCTCCGGCTTGTTGGTAGGCTTGCTGGCCGGCTACCTCATTGGATAGCTGGCTGGCTGGCTGGCTGGCTGGCTGGCTGGCTGGCTGGCTGGCTGGCTGGCTGGCTGGCTGGCTGGCTGTCTGGCTGGCTGCCCGAGACTCACTGCCTTGCTCGCTTTTGTTTTATTGTTGTGTTGAAGATGTTGTGAGTTTACCAGGCATGCATGTACACATGCGCTCATTCACAACCTGTACACGTTGGTACTGAACAATATTACACTCACACACATATATACATACATATTCATAATTTGTAGAGAGAGAATACCGTGATAAATAGAATTCTGACACAATACATGAGGGACTACACAACAAATACATGCAAAGAGTTGAAGAAAGATTTACGCCGCCCTAAGATATAATCCAGATAAAATAAATAACAGTATAGAACAAATAACGAGAGCACACACACACACACACACACACACACACACACACACACACACACACACACACGCACACGCACACACACACACACACACACACACACACACACTCAAGCTACAGGAATGGTCGAACAAATGGTTGTTTGAGTTTAACCCAAGCAAATGCAATATAATGAAGATAGGTGTAGGGAGCAGGAGACCAGACACAAGGTATCATTTGGGAGATGAAATACTTCAAGTCAGAGAGAGAGAGAAAGACCTGGGGGTTGATATCACGCCAGACCTGTCCCCTGAAGCTCATGTCAAGAGGATAACATCAGCAGCATATGCCAGGTTGGCTAACAGAAGAACGACCTTTAGAAACTTGTGTAAGGAATCTTTCAGAACTTTGTATACCACATATGTCAGAAAGATCCTGGGGTATGTGGCTCCAGCACGGAGTCCATATCTAATCAAGCATAAGACTAAACTCGAAAAGGTTCAAACGGTTGCCACCAGACTAGTACTCGGGCTGAGTGGTATGAGCTACGAGGAGAGACTACGGGAACTAAACCTCACGTCGCTGGAAGACAGAAGAGTTAGGGGGGGGGACATGATCACCACATGCAAGATTCTCAAAGGAATTGATAGGGTAGGTAAGGAAATGCTATTTAACACAAGGAGCACACGGACTAGAGGACACAGGGGGAAATTAAGTGCCCAAATGAGCCACAGAGATATTAGAAAGAATTTTTTTTAGTGTCAAAGTGGTTGACAAATGGAATGCACTAGGCAGTGATGTGGTGGAGGCTGACTCCATACACAGTTTCAAGTGTAGATATGATAGAGCCCAATAGGCTCAGGAACCTGTACACCAATTGATTGACAGTTGAGAGGCGGGACCAAAGAGCCAGAGCTCAACCGCCGCAAGCACAAATAGGTGAGTACAATTAGGTGAGTACACATACACACACACACACACACACACACACACACACACACACACACACACACACACACACACACACACACACACACACACACACACACACACACACAAATATAATATAATATATATGAGAGAGAGAGGCTGCAGGAACGCGCAAGCCATAAATCACTAAGAACTCTATATGACCCGACCAGGATTCGAACCCATGACGTTCAGGATCACCCCTAAACGTGATGAAATGTTAAAAAAGAAACAAGAAACCAAAAGGATGAGACAATTCCAAAGGGGTTTCCTTCAGAATATCAAGCAAAGATCTGAGAGAAGACAGGGCCATCAAAACCGAGAGAGGATACGTAACTGATAATGACAAAGAAGGTAGTAGTACTTTAAATAAGTACTTTTGCTTACATGATGCTTGTAGCTAAACAAATCTATGTAGGCAGTGAAGAGGGCAAGATGACTAGTTTACTGGTTACCAGAGATGAATAAACAAATAGAAAAATTCACACCAAACAAGTCTCCAGGGTCAGACGAGGTATTAGCCTGGGTACTTAAAGAGTGCAAAGAAGAGCTCAGTGAGCCCTTGTCTTGCATGTTTACTAAATCAGTGGAGTGGAGCAGAAGACCGAATGCTTGCAGGCTTGCAAATATGGTGCTGAATTTGAAGAAAGAAGATAGATAATTTGCGTCGAACTATCATCCAATTAGCTTAACGTGTATCGTAGGAAAATTACTTGAATCGATAATCGCAAAAACTATTCATTTACATGTTGAAAAATGTAGCTTAATAAAGGAGTCACAACGTGTTTTACGAAGGGCCACTCATGTTTGACAAATTTAATTCGTTCCGGTATACTTCAAACAGAAGTTCGCGGAAAGGATATCAACATTTCTATATCTTGACTTTAACGAGGCCTTTGATACTGTGCCTCGCGAAAAGCTCGTTAAAAAGCTTCAAGCCCATGGTATTGGGAGGATTATCCTAAGTTGGATTAGGGCTTGGTTCTGATGTAGTAAAGCAGGCCCTTCTCGCCACCGTTCCCAACGTCTAGAAACTGTCGCACTCTCCTAAACTGCCAGTGGACCCATGAATAGAAAATGGGACAGTTTGTCAATTTCGCGAGGCGCGACCATTTTCGAGTACGACAGTTTTTGGCCTTGGGTAAACTATACGTCAAAATGCGACGTGCTATTAGGGGCACGTGTTGACTAGTTGGCACAAATGGAGTTAAGTCCGAGAGGGAGACTATTGTAGATGGTGTGCCCCGGGGCGCTGTCCTGGGACCTCAGTTGTTTACCATGCATATAAACGATTTAGACGCAGGATTGAACAGCAGCATTTGTAAATTTACATATATATTATATATATGTAAATTATATTAATATATAAATATATATTATCCAGAATGACGAAGGGTGACATGACTGGAGTATTTAAATAGATGAAAGAGTATTACACAGGGATATAAATGATTTAAATTTATCAACCCAAGATAGAAGTCGAAACAATGGATATAAACGGGATAGGTTTAGATTCTGGAAAGGCTTGGATAAATACTGGTTTAGATTTACGGAACATATTACCAGGGAGCACAATAGACGCTGGAGTGGCTGGATTGTTTCAAGCGTAGGGTAGACATATATATGGATGAGTTTGGGTGGATGTAAATAGGAGCTGCCTCGTGTGGACCAATAGACCTTCAGCAGTTCCATTTATTTTATGATAGCATGTTATTTCTAATTATCTCCTTCCAGCTATATCCAACTTGTTATTATCCCTCTCTAACCACTATCTAATCTTGATTATACATCTTTAATCAGCATCCAATCCCATTACCCCTCTACAATCTATATCCCATGCTTCCTTACCACCTCTGGGCTCGAATGATATTTATTTTTGTATAATGATAAATTTTTCAAATTTTTGGGAGAGAGGACGTCGATATTTAAACCCATATATAATGTAAGGAAATTCGTTTTCAACAAGAGTACTTCTGAGAAATGGCATTCATATATGTTGGAGTGTATCTGGAAGTGTATGTGGGAGTGTATCTGGAAGTGTATGTGGGAGTGTATGAGTGTATGTGGAGAGTTTGACTGTAGTGAAACTATTCTGAATGGACAAATGTAGATGAGAAGATAAGCGTATGATTATTGCTCATATCATATAGATATAAATAGGTCGTCGTAAATAGGTACCATTGAGTATTCACCTTGGGAGAGGCCTTTACCAGAGGGTGTAGATGGAAGTCGAACACCCACATGGCCTCCAAACGACCAGTTGGTAGAGCCTGAGGGACTCTGAGAGGTAACCTTCCAGTGTAATACACACAGAAATCACAATAGCGTGATGCATCAAATGAACAAATCCACAAGGGCCGTGACGAGGATTCGAACGTTCGTCCGAGAGCATCCCAGATGCTGCCTTACGTCTGTCAGTCATTAAGTCAGTCGATTAAGGCAGCGTCTGGGATGCTCTCGGACACAGGTTCGAATCCTCGTCACGGCCCTTGTGGATTTGTTCCAGTGTAATAGTTAAGTACATAGCTAGTGTACAGGGGGAGCTGCTAGATGCTGGCTCCAAACTCTGCTTCAGGGGCAGCGATTGAAGCTGGGGTACGAGAGCTAAAGCTCAACCCAGATAACATACACAAAGTAGAACAAGGGACCAAACTTTGAAATGAGTGAAAATGTGCTGGAAAAAATGAACCTAACGACCCCTCAAGAGGAGGAAGTAATTACAGGACTAAACCACTGGCAACTTCAACACTTATTATAGATTGGTTCATTGTCAGCCTGGACATGACTGCTTCAGTCTCACTGTTGGCAACAATGGTTCATTGTCGCTCTAGACATGATTGCTTCACTATTACTGTTGACATGAGTCGTTCATTGTCACTATAGACTTCACTGGGTCATTGTCACTGTTGACATGACTGGTTCATAATTACTGTAGTCATGACTGGTATAGTGGCATTGTTGATATGACTAGTTTATTGCCATTGTTGACATAACTAGTTCATTGTCATTGTTGACATGACTGGTCTATTGTCAATGTTGACATAACTGGTTCTTGTCACTGTTGACATAACTGATTCCTTGTCATTATTGACATGTCAACAATGACAATGAACCAGTTATGTCACCGGTGACAAGATCCATTTATGTCAAGAATGACACTAAACCAGTCATGCCAAGGAACCAGATGTCAACAATGACTCTGAACCAGTTATTTCTGGTTCATTATCACTGTAGTCATGACTGGTTCATTGTTATTATTGTCATGTCTGTTTAAGTGTCATTGTTGTCATGATTAGTGTAGCTCTGGATCAACATTACTGGAGACGTGACTGCTTCATCGTCACTGTCATGTTTGTCTCATTTTCGTTTAACAATTATCTTCATCAACTTCCTTTTCCGCTTCTGTAATACAGTATAGGAAATTATTTCCGGGTGATGTGGTGGAGTTCGCGGAGTTAAGAGAGTGAATCATTTCTCATCAAAGTGTTAAGAGACACTTATAATGAAAGAATAAAGTGAGGACAAACACACGCATGCACACTCTTCCACTGAACACTTTATTGAACATGTAAAACCATCAATAAAAATACAAAGAGCTGTTATCACAACTGGTTACAGGTTTGGAGGCCACAAAGCCGCACCAGTGAACAGGATGGAGTAGGTGCACAGTCCTCTCACCTACCCTCTCCCTTTACTCTCTCTCTATCTCTCTCTCTCTCTCTCTCTCTCTCTCTCTCTCTCTCTCTCTCTCTCTCTCTCTCTCTCTCTCTCTCTCTCTCTCTCTCTCTCTCTCTCTCGCTCTTGCTCTCGCTCTTGCTCTCTATCTCTCTCTCTCTCTCTCTCTCTCTCTCTCTCTCTCTCTCTCTCTCTCTCTCTCTCTCTCTCTCTCTCTCTCTCTCTCTCTCTCTCTCTCTCTCTCTCTCTCGCTCTCTCTTCCGGCTCTCAGGACAGCTTGGCCGCTCCTTAACCTCGCAATCAACCCCAAGATCAAGAACCTTGTTTACGGGACGTACAGAAAAGCTGGATTATTATTTCATTTTTATTAATGTGAGCCAGAGAATGAATGGCAACATAAATTGGAATTAGATATTAGTGAAGAGGAGGAGCGTGAAGAGGAAAACATGTGTCCAGCAAGCTGCTGACTCCAGCAGAGAGAGAGAATCTTTGATCGTGTATACAGAATTAAAAGCCCCTTTGTTATTTCTTCCATTCCCTCCCCCCCCCTCCCCCACTTCCGTTTAAAAAAAAAAGATGGAAGATCCCCGGTCCGTCACTTACAAGTAACCCAAGTTTAGAGAATCAGGTCTAGCACATTAAATCAACTAGAGACAAGGAACACTCACTCCCTCTCTTCCTCATAAGAACACTTGCCCCCCCCCACACACACACACACACACACACACACACACACACACACACACACACACACACACACACACACACACACACACACACACACACACACACACACACGCACGCACGGACACACACATACTCACTAGGTGAGTACGTGTGTGCATACACATGTTTTTACACACAACACGCTGTGGTGTTGTGTGTTAATCATCAACTTTATGCAGATATGATGTGAACTTGATGAAACTTTATGTGAACATGATGTGATCATGATTAAGCTTGCTATGAACATAATGTAAACTTGACGTGAACATGACGTGAACATGACGGTCAACGGAGACTGCAATTGGCATGTTGAATGTGGAGGTTGTTGTTAATATAGATTGTTATGGCGCTCGTGTGCCTTGGCTAGAGTGAGAGGTATGGCTTTACTATTTGTGGCTGCAGGTTCGAGCTGTTAGCTCTTGGACCCCGCCTTTCTAATTGTCGGTTGTCTAATGTACTGACTCTCGACCTACTTTATTCTCTTGTATACTACATATATTTATCTCACACACACACACACACACACACACACACACACACACACACACACACACACACACACACACACACACACACACACATGCACGGACACACACACACACACACACACACACACACACACACACACACACACACACACACACACACACACACACACACACACACGGACACACACACACACCCTCCTTGTCCCATGTCTCAGGTTGTACGAAAATGGACAAAGTCTACCGTACAGAAGCTAAAGAGGGTTAGGTTACGCCTAGGACACATTGACAGCCAGGGTCGGTAGGAGACAGATCATCGATATTATGACATTCAATAAGTTAATATTATTCATATTACAGAGATACAATTATGGTCAAAGAAGCGTTAAATCCTACTGCAGAGGAGAGCCATGTACAATATGTACACAATAGGGGATAAAATGTACTCGTTTCAAGGGATAGTAGCGCGCGCTCTCCGGGCAGTTGGTGGTGGTGTGAGGTGCGTGTACCTGGGTCCGGGTAGCGGGCCCTTATCTGTCTGTCCTCAAGAGTACTGTCTTCTGTTTCTTGAATGGTCGTAGATACCAGTTGCACTACACCGGTGGCACTACACCGGTGGTACTACACCGGTGGTACTACACCGGTGGTACTACACCGGTGGTACTATACCAGTGGTACTATACCAGTGGTACTACACCGGTGGCACTACACTGGTGGCACTACACCGGTGGCACTACACTGGTGGCACTACACCGGTGGCACTACACCGGTGGCACTACACCGGTGGCACTACACTGGTGAGGACACTGGAAGACGGGTGGTGTCTCGCATAATACGCAGGGGCTGCACTAGGGAGGCTGTGTCGGCCGCTTCTGGTGGCAGGCGACGTCACACACACACACAGTTGCTGCTGCCTGTGGTGAAGACACGCTCATGGCGTGATGGTGATGTAGTGACGATGATGTCTCGTGTGGTGGTGGTGGGTCGGTAGGAGATGGTGGCGGGAGGGGGGGGGGCGGGCAGAAGGGGAGCGGGATACTAGAGTTGCGCCTGCTGGCTGCTGCTGCTGCTGCTGGCGGCTGCTGCTGCTGCTGCAGAATGGCCTCTGCTCCGCCCTGCTGGCCTTAAACACTGGCTCCCGTTTGGTTCCGGTGAAAGAGAAACATTTTTTTCATAATTTTTCCCCTGTATCTCCCACATTCCAGGATGTGGTTCTATGAAGTCCAGCTTTGCCGATCAATACGGCTGGACCAACCAAATGGTATGTGTCGTCCCAATCTCCTGCAGCTGGCCTCCTGCCACGCGCCCTCACAGCCCGCTGACGGGGCTTCTCAGCTGTGTATGACACACTCGCCAGACCTGAGTAAATACTGGCAGTGCTTTACTTTATGATTCCAAAACTAAATGAACTGCTTTGAGTCGGAATTAACGCATAGCGGAACTAAAGCCACAGCCAGAGTGGCGGGGTCGGGACGCGCGCCCTCAAGCTGGAGGGCCCTTGAGGAGGCCGGTGTGCGCTCCATGGAAAAACAACATAGCCGTGACAGCACCAGCACCGCCCGACCCACACCACCACCACATGGGAGACAAATTCCAGCTTACAGTCCATTACTGGAAGTTTGAGAGCCATCAGCACTGCTGCTCCTACCGGCAAAAGGGGGAAAAAAAGTCGAGGGGAAATTGCTCGCTGCCTTTCCAGAGCTTTGAGCTGTGCAATTTGGGTCTGAATTTGTCACATCGACGAACGGAGATCGTAGGGAAGATACTTGTAGTACCGCTGGCGGACGTCTTCCTGTCATTTCTGTACTCGGCTCAAATTCGAACACTTAAATACACACAGGAGCCGCTGCCTGAATACAAATTGAAAGTCTACCAATTCGACCTAAATTGTTATCTTTGTTAAGAATAATGAAACGATACTGGTTTTGAAGGGTGCCCCAGCAGGAGGAGCAGCAGCAGTAGCAGCAGCAACAGCCGACATCCCCCACCTCGCCCACGAAACATCTCTGTGCACTTTCAAAGGCCAAACCAAGAAAAATAAACATCCTTGACTATCCCGCGCCGTCACTGTTATCACTCCCGGCTCCTGTACAGTTGTGGCATGAATGCATAAGGAGGGATTATTTTTGAGGCGAGTCACGTTCACTCCACTGCCACACTATACCGGATCACAAAAGTTTTAAATACTGGAAGTCACAAGTTCACAGCTGCTCTGAATTACTGCAAATACCTGGCCTTTGTTAGCTCCCTGCAGCCTCCGACCCCAGTCTTGTGTGATCCACTTTTAAGGGCTGCAAGGGTGCAGGACCGGAATACCAATGAGTAGTTTTACTTTCAAGAGCTGTTGCTTTATTTTCCAGTGTAATTCACAGTGATAAAGCAAGTTATGAACACACAGTTTGTTTTTTTTTTCCTTCACTTTAACTGATTACGTGTTTATGTAAGACCCGGTGAGAAACACTGATTAATGCAGACTGTCCTGGGTATTTTCAGCACCTCAAGTGCGTGCTTCCTTAAGTAATTCCAGAGCTTTAAGTGGAGGGCGATGACTCGGGCGGGATAGAGCCAAATGTAGACCCGAGCATCTTAATGTTTCCGTCACTGGGACCAGTATCATGTCGGCGTCCTTGAGGTGTCAGCTGGCTGTCAGTGGTGGTGGGGGCCTTCCTGCTGAGTGCGTAGGGCCGCCCACGCCCTAGTCAAACCTACCATATCCCAGGTGAGAGGGTGACTTTGGGCCTTCCCTAGTGAGGCGTAATTGCAGATTGTGAGACTGCCTGGTCCCCTCAGTTGGCAGGGGTTTGGGGGGGCCCCTGCCATTTATTCCCCTGGTGAGTGTAAGAGGTCTTCCGGACCCTTACCACGCACGCTGGTGGTGGAGGTAGGCGTTGTTGACGTTGTGGTGTAGCGGGGTCATCGACGGGAAGGCGGCGGCGCTGACGGGCGTGGCGGAGCCCTGGCTGCGGAAGGGGTCGAGAGCGCCCGCAGAGTCGCAAGTGAGGTGCGCCGGTAGGAGGCTGGAGGTGTTGGAGCCCGCCAGGTTGGAGGATGAGGTGGATGAGGTGTCTCGGTGATGTCCCAGCTTGCTCTCCCCCGCAGCTCCTGACGAGGACGACGAGGAACTCTTAGTGGCGTTCTCCTCCTTCACCAGGACGGGCACGGAGATACGGCGAGGCGACGTGGCACTCTGCAAGAAAAGATCACGTCGTTAGTCATATGTCGCAAGCCGACACACCCAAGTCCAACTGGGTCTCTTGAACACAACAACTCCGTTATCGCTTTCCCTCTCTTCAGTGTTCAATAGCTATCCTCGCGGAATGGAGAGAAAGGAAGAGAGACAGAACGATTAAATACTACATAAATAAGACAAATACAACAAAACAAGAAATGGCAAACAAATATATAAATGATGTGGGAAAATTAAACACACACACACATATACACACATGTTCACACACTCGCGCACACACTTTCCTACGAGGAATGACAAAAGGAGCTGAACCTCACGTCCGTGAAAAACAGAAGAGTAAGGGGAGACATGATAACCTCCTACAAAATTTTCAGGGAAATTGACAGTGTCCAAAAGTGGACAAAGACAGACTCTTTAGCACGGGGGGAACACGCACAAGGGGACAGAGGTGGAAACTGAGTACCCAAATGAGCCACAGAGACATTAGACATAATTTTTTCAGTGTCATAGTAGTTAACAGGTGGAATGCACTAAGAAGTGATGTGGTGGAGGCTGACTCCATACACAGTTTCAAGTGTAGATATGATAAGAGCCCAGTAGGCTCAGGAATCTGTACATCAGTTGATTGACGGTTGAAAGGCGGGACCAAAGAGCCAGAGCTCAACCCCCGCAAGCACAACTAGGTGAGTACACACACACACCAGAAGCTTGGGGCTAGTCTTACCCAAATTTGTAGGGAAAATGATCATAAGCTGCTTGGGTAGGCCTAAGTTAAATGATTTAAGGGGGCATATCATTCTAAATCGTTATAAATTGAAAGTTGTTCAATTTGCTTATAAATTTTTTTATGAAATGGTTATAGATAGGGCTGCAACTGGTCCAAGTTTCACCATCACACCCTAAACAGAAAAGGAGAAAAAAAATACACAACGTATTATGCAACGAATGTTCAACATTCTCAAATAATCTCAGGGAACACATCTGTCAACTAAAATGTCTACTATGTGCCGTAGAAGCACAAACTCTTGTAATAATTGTAATATGTATGTTCAATATATTTATATTTAATTTTTTTTTTTCCTTTTAATTTTTTTTTCTTTTTTTTTTTTTTGGCCAATTTTTTTTCTCGTTTGTTATCAAGGGATTTTCATGAAACTTGCACACCTTTCTCAATGGATGCCTATCTGCAAGGGTGCCAATTATGAACGAAATCTGTCGAAGTCAAGCTCAGCTACAGGTGGCCGAACTTGGATCTTTATTTTACTCTGGAAAGTAATTTACACCTTCAAAGTACTTCAGAGCTTTCATTTATTAATCAATTTACATGCAAATTACACCTTATATGTAGCGTTTGTGCTTCTACAGACTCTAGTAGACATTTTAGTCCAAAGTCTATTTGTTGATTTTATAAAAATTTATAAATATCATAAATTGCATATTTTTTTAGTAGGGTAACTTTGAAAAATTATATTATTGCACTAAGCACTTTTTTGATAAAACTGATCACTAGAATCCTTTATTATGTGCTTAATTTAATATCTGAGTGTTATAGAAATGATTTTAGTTGACATATGTGTTCCCTGAAACTATTTGAAAATTCGTTGCATAATTCGTTGTTTATTTTTTTTCTCCTTTTCTGTTTAGGGTGTGATGATGAAACTTGGACCAGCTGCAGCCCTTTCTATAACCATTTCATAAAAAAATTTATAAGCAAATTGAACCACTTTTAATTTTACATGAATATGCCCCCTTAAGACATATTGGTGACTATTAACACCCTCGCTATCCGACTCTGATGATTAAATTCTGGAAATATCTTGTGAAAAATTGGTTGAGATGCCTTAAGAGTTTTTATCATCATAACAAATAATTTCTACCATGTAAGACCCATACAGTAGTTATCTTATAAGAGAGGAGGGAAAGTAGTGGGAAGGAAAATGCCTTCCTATCTCACCCACTGTGATATCTCCCTATATACCTAATCTCCCTAATTTGGTATAAACGCTGTAAACTAGCTGCGTGTTACAAGCCGATTGGGACATGGTAATACCTCGGAAACTGGAACCAGTTGGGACATGGTTATTCCCGGGAAAATAGCTTAAACCCAATATAAAAAAACTTCCTCCTTAATAACAATATTCGAACTGGCGACCCTTGTATTGCTTGGCCTGAACGGTAATCAGTCCGACTTTAAACCTAGAGCACAGGACTTTGACCTTATGTCACAGTGTCGTGTGTCCTGTTGGCTCCCTCGCTGTGTTTGTCCTGTCTGGCGTTATCACATGACGAGAGCGCTTATAATTTTTTCGTTACTTGAAGTGTGCACACACACACACACACACACACACACACACACACACACACACACACACACACACACACACAGGAAGCTGCAGACAGATTTATCCCGGCCCAAAAGGAGAAAAATGAAAAGCAGCAGAAGAATCCATGATTCAATCAGGAATGTAAGGTAGCTTCCAGGTTTCCGGTAGGTCGACTCCTGTTTCCAGTGACCTGTTAATCACCATAGAGAGTGGTACACTTAGCGCTTCTGCACCCTCTTTTAGTATCCACGGTGTGATTCTGTCAGGCCCAACAGCCTTTGTTACATTCAGCTCCAACAGATTCTTTTTGACCTTATCACTGCTAAGCTCAAATTCCTCCAAGGTTGATTAGTTTGCTGACTCCCCTCTTAGTGCAGGGCTTCTCCTTGCTCTATTGTGAACACCTCCTGGAATCTCTTGTTGAGTTCTTCGCACACCTCCTTGTCATTCTCTGTGTATCTGTTCTCCCCTTTTCTCAGTTTCATCACTTGTTACTTCACTGCTGTTTTCCTCCTGATGTGGCTGTGGAGCAGTTTTGGTTGGGTCTTGGCTTTACTCGCGATGTCCTTTTTTATTCAGTCTCTGCTTCTCTCCTCACTCTGAGGTACTCATTCCTGGCCCTCTGGTATCTCTCCCTGCTCTTTGATGTTCTGTTATTCCCGTAGTTTCTCCATGTTCTTGTACTCAGTTGCTTCGCTACCTTACATTCCTGATTGAATCATGGATTCTTCCGTTGCTTTTCATTTTTCTTCTTTTGGGCCGGGATAAATCGGTCTGCAGCTTTCTGTATGTGTGTGTGTGTGTGTGTGTGTGTGTGTGTGTGTGTGTGTGTGTGTGTAGGTGTATGTATGTACACACACACATATATATATATATATATATATATATATATATATATATATATATATATATATATATATATATATATATATATATATATATATATACAGAAAACTTTAAATTATGTTAAAAAATAGCAGAGCAGTTGTGCTAAATGTAAATTTTACGTTAATTCTGGAGGCTAGAGTATTTAATTTCAATAAAAACACGAACATATTCAGTGGAAATGGAATCAAATAATTCATTATATTTTTGGATATTTTGGTTTGTATATTTAAACATATTTTTCAAGTTTCATAAATGCAGAAAACTAACAAATGTTGGATCATATGTAAATTTTTATTCATGCGACCATGAGGGTAAAACTCTTGATGTTTCCTTTAGTGTTTGTGAGGTTCCTTCAGGGATATAGTAGAGAGCATGTTGGTCAAATCATGACATTGTACCTTATGAACATCAGCTTAAGATATCATAAGATATTTATTGAAAATACTTTGCAGATAACAAAAATATTTTTTTTCTGTTTGAGAAAAAGGAAGAATATATTAAAACCAACCCTTTAAGTTCTACAGTTTCACGAGAACTTTATTGAAATTCCTAAACTATTAAAAATGTTTAATATCAAATTGATATTAAGGAATCTTGATTTAATCAGAAATCTTTAATTCAAAAATTACTTAATACCTACAATGAGTATATTTACAAAATCCCATGTATAGCTTGTAATAAATTCTATACTGGACCAACTGGTAAACACTTTGATCATATAATAATACAACATCAATATAGCACAAGGACGGTCTGATATTATAGTGCTCTGTCTTTGTATTTAAGAGGGTCAAATTATCTTATTGACTGGATTAATTTTCTGATTTAGTTTTTTCAATCGTTATATTATATGTAGTTAACAATGTAGCTTTAATATTATATCTAGGCTATAGAAATCCAACAGATTACTTATTGTATGATATTTGTCAGAAACATGCAATTGTTTAAGCAGTAATCTAATGTCAGTTGTTAATCAACTCACATCATCTTGTCTCAATGTCACGTCATTGCATATAGTCACATTATCTTATAGTCTATGTTTGTGATTATATATATATATATATATATATATATATATATATATATATATATATATATATATATATATATATATATATATATATATATATTATTAAATATGACCGAAAAAGTAAGATTAATAATTCTAACACGAATTTTCTCGATCTTTCTTACGTTTCTTTTCACTGTTGATGGTAATTCAAAGATCAATTCTCCAAAAATAAAAATGAATTTTGGAGAATTGATCTTTGAATTACCATCAACAGTGAAAAGAAACGTAAGAAAGATCGAGAAAATTCGTGTTAGAATTATTAATCTTACTTTTTCGGTCATATTTAATAATATATATATATATATATATATATATATATATATATATATATATATATATATATTAATTTATATATATATAAATTAATTTTTTTCTCCCCTTTTAATTTTTGATTAGAGTGAACGCTCATATTTTTGTGTTGTTCCTTGGTATTATTCATACGTCAACTAACGACCAATTAGTTGACGTCTGTCATAAAAAATCACAAATGTTATTCATACGCATCATGGAAAACTTACATGGTGGCCTTACTAAGAGCTGCTTATTATTGACACATGTACTCTCCTTTTCTAGCATATTGGAAAAGCTTACGATTTTATATCTTGACTCTAGTAAAGCTGACAAAAAAGACTGATTAGAAATGTTGAGGTACATTGTATTATAAGGGGATATTTTAAGGTGTGATTAGGGCATGGTTTGTTCAAATGAAACAGGGTTAATATATAATAAGTCAAGTCCTAATACGAGACAGTTGCATGTGAGGGGTTTTCCATGGCCATGGCCTCGAACCTCTGTTTTTTAGTATTTATATTAATGATTTAGATACTGGATTGAACAGCAACATTAACAAATTTGCGATGACATTAAATAAGGTAGCATATATATTCAGAAGACTCACAATAACGAAAAAGACTATTGAACTAGGCTCTTAAAATGTACGGAAGGTTGTCAGGTGCTGATGAATGCTGATAAATATGTATTATTTTGTTTTGTTTGCCTGGAAAATTATTATATAATTTTAAGAGCTACCAAATATTAGGTGTACAATATTGATACTGTCAAATCTGAATGTGAAAAGCATGGTTGTGATGAGCAGTAGTCATCTTAAGCCAAGTCATCAATATTTAAATGTATTAAATAAGGAAGCTAATTGCTGTATATTTATAACAAGAAGCGATTGTAATAAGACGGCTAATATTTTTTCAGCTTTATCTTGCGCTTATTAGACTCCATTTAGATTATCCCGCTAAGCTTTGGATATGCGTTCCTTATAAACCATACATCCCTGGGATTAATCCCAAACATCAATCCCAGTCATTAATCCCTGGCATTAATGCCAGGCATTATTCCCAGGCATTAATCCCAGACATCAATCCCAGTCATTAATCCCTGGCATTAATCCCTGGCGTTAATCCCAGGCATTAATCCCAGACATTAATCCCAGGCATTAATCCCAGACATCAATCCCAGTCATTAAGAACATCCATTATGAAGAGAAAGAAAGTGCTAAATTTACATTGTATAGAAAGGCGAAGATGAAGAGAGACATAGCTGAAGCATACAAATGGATAAAATGCTATAACAAGGGGGACAGTAATAGGGTGCTAAGATATACAAAAAAAAAGAGCTTGAAACAATGAATACAAATTGAACAAGATTAATATCAGCCCGTAATTGGGTAAATACTGGCCATGAAATAAGGTAGACTTATGATTCACATATGTGAAGCAAGACAATAGATGTAGGGTTACTGGATTGTTTCAAGCATAGGTTAGACAAGTGTGTGAGTGACTGTGGTTCGATAGAAATAGGAGCTGCCTCACACTAACCAATAGGCCTTCGATAGTTTCCTCTGCTCTTATAGTTATAAGAATTAAGAACATAAACATAACACATGATGTTGTCATTATTCTTCCATAATCTACAACACACAATATTTAACAAGGCTACTAAGACAAGAGACAGGTACAGCAGAGAGGTGAAACAAGACCAGGCAGTAAATGGTAATTTTGGTTGCGTGCTGAACTAGAACATTCATGCCGAGATCATATCTACACATGTCAAGTATTAATAATTGAAGTGGAAGTAATCCAAAACTTCTATTACATTCATAAATAATTTTTATAAGTAAATTTCAATAAAAAATGTTTTACATATATTATGTATAGCCAATGTCTAAATAATTTTTTCAAGTCAATCATTAGAATAATTGTTCTCTAAAGGAACAAACAACTTACTAGAAATTTGGTCTGCCTTAACAATATTTATGTGGTTTTAGTTAAGGAGTCGGGGCTTTGCCAGTTTGCCCAATATAAATAAATATATTTGCATGATTCACATGGCATTAAATAAATTACATGACTTTCATTTTAAGATTGTTCTTAATTAACAGTTTTGTAAGGGTTGTGTCATAACGTAATACTTCATATTAAGGGACTCATAGGTAGGATGTTTTACTAGTTAATTGTAAGTTAGACATCAATAAATTGAGATTCAGTTTCACTAATACTAAATACCGTTACTGTAACATTATTTCTTAACTAAAGACAGGACCATAAGATGGTCATTGCATAGCTGAAGTTATTGGCAATCTGCGATCCTATACTGGATTCTAGGGTTCCTTTAGCTAAGCTAATCACGGGGGTTTTGAAGTTTAAGACATCACTGTCGGTGAAGTTATAACCCTTAGTGGTGGATGTTATAGGGGATGGAGTGTTAGTACCAGCAACGGCAGTTAGGCCAGGCCTCACCTGATTGGAGGATGGGGTCTGCTCCGACATGGCCTTCTCCTTCGCCGCCCGCTTCATCTTGTACCGGTGGTTCTGGAACCAGATCTTCACCTGCGGGGGAACCACAGCATCAATGTTTGGGTTGCAATGGGTGGAGAAATTTGTGTCATTTGTTGTTAGTATGGCTGTTGTAATGGTTGTTGTTGCTGTTGTAGATGGTGTGTGTACTCACCTAGTTGTACTTATCAATTTGTGCTTGTAAGGTTGAGCACCTGCTCTTAAGCCCTGCCTTTTGACCATCAGTAATTCAATTCAGTGACTCATTTCACTCGTTTTTCTTATGTTTATATTTAAAACTGTACTGAATTGTGTTTGATAATTTCCTCGTCTAATCTATTCCACTTATTTGAGACAAATAGACTGAAAAAAGTTTTTTTCTGACCTCTCTGTGAGTCATATATGTTTCCAATTTCCAAATATGTCCTCTCGTTCTACTGTCCCTTAATGTGAACATTGCTTCTCTATCTACCATGTCAATCCCTCCTCCTTAGTATTTTGTATGTCGTTATCACGTGTAATTACCTAAGTATAATAACCTAAGTGTAGTTACAGGAAAAGACCTTCGCAATGGTGTCCCGTCTTCCCACTACTCTTTGTGATATGACGCTGTGAAACTTCTGCCCGTTTTGGCCTCCACCACTCACTTAACTAGCTCCAACTGTGTAGTCATCTAGTTGTATATATTGATATGTATATGTTATATGTATATACAAATTGTTGTATTCACTTAGTTGTATATGTGTGAGCGTGTTTGCGTGCGTGCGCGCCCGTGTGTGTACGTGCAGCGCGAGTTTATTTGTTTTACATTCTCATTATATTTCTTCAACTTTTATTTATTTTAGGACACATATATCACAGGTGTAAACTAGGCAACGGAAGAGTCTAAACTAAACAAATACCCGATACGTCCACCCTGTACACTGTTACACCCCCTTGGTAACACGTTAAGGTGGTCAGACCCTCTCTCTCTCTCTCTCTCTCTCTCTCTCTCTCTCTCTCTCTCTCTCTCTCTCTCTCTCTCTCTCTCTCTCTCTCTCTCTCTCTCTCTCTCTCTCTCTCTTTCTCTCTCTCTCTCTCTCTCTCTCTCTCTCTCTCTCTCTCTCTCTCTCTCTCTCTCTCTCTCTCTCTCTCTCTCTCTCTCTCTCTCTCTCTCTATTTCTCTCTCTCTCTCTCTTTTATATATATATATATATATATATATATATATATATATATATATTTATATATATATATAAATATATATATATATATATATATATATATATATATAAATATATAAATATATATATATAAATATAAATATATATATATATATATATTTATATATATATATATATATATATATATATATATATATATATATATATATGTCTGTGAATGTAATAGTGTAGATATTTGCTCTGGTGATGTTGGGTGTCGTAACGTAGGGGTCGTGGAGGCGGTGATAACATCGTACTGGAGGAGGGATGTAATGAATGTAAGCGCGGATGGTTTGACGGATGACTTACGACCAACGAGGGAGGATTAGCACATGTCTTAAACTCTGAAGTACGTTAAGAGAGGTTTATGTCTGTCCCACCCAGACTCTGCTGTGGCCACCCTCACCTGCTCCAAACACATATATGAGTGAATGTAGGTGAATGTAAACAGGAGCTGCCTGGCATGGACCATTGGACCTCAAATAGATTACTTTATTTTGATGCTCACCCCCGCTCCTCCTTCATCCCCTCTTAACTCTCCCTCCCACCATCCTCCCCTTCCCCATTTCCACCTTCTTCCCCCCCCCCCCTCTCAGTTTCCACACCCTCCTTCTGTCTTGCACAAATTTTCCCTCTTACTATTTCTCGTGAGATCATTCCAGGAAAATTCCAAGGCTGAGGCGCCGATGGCCGAGTGGGCGACAACAGTGTGGGCTGTTGTGCTGACTGCTGTGAACTGTTCAGGAGTGTGGATACTACACTCTCCCGGAGGGATAGAGACGCTCGACTGGTGACTGGACACGTAGGGACGAGCTGGGATGAATAGGGACGAACAAGAGTGAGCAGGGGCGAGCAGGGGCGTGCAGGGACGAGCAGGGGCGAGCAGGGGCGTGCAGGGGCGAGCAGGGGCGAACAGATCTGGGCCCTCAGCCTCCCAAAGGCAGCACAGGGTGCCACCCGGGCGATGAAAGCCTGGCTCAAGAGCAGCTTCCTACTGTGATAAGATCGTCGTTAACAGTATGTCTAGCAGCAGCAGCAGTAACAAGAATTCACGCAGCAGCACCAGGTGGGGGGGGGGGGAGAAGCAACGGTAGCGTTAACAATAATATTAACAACAGCAGAATTAGCAGTAAGAGCAGCAGCAACAACAGCAGGAGCAGAAGCAGGAGGGGAAGGAGTAACACCTCAGAGAGCATGGGTACCTCTCCTCCCCCCCCCCCCCCCACCCCCAACAGTGCCAATCTGGGCCCCGGGGACACAGCCAGTCATCAAAGTGCACCGTCCTCCGCCTGCCACTTGTCTCCACTAATGACCCCGTCCACAATCCCTTGTAGCGTCCTCAGCCGCGTCGTGGGCGTACGAGGTGTTGTCTCCGAGCTCGCGGACCCCCACCCCTCCCACGCCCCCCCCCCCCCCCGTCCCTCCTTCCTCGCCGATATTGCATGTGATCCCTGGTGGCTGGCTGCTGCGGACCTCCGCCGCGGGAGAGACAATCCCGGTGACAAAGGTTCTACGCCAATTGCAATCTTAATCCTGCGCGTGATAATGTGCCGGCTCCACTTTGATCCGCCGCCCACACAAAGAGGCCGCCCTCATCTGCTGCCCGCCTGGCTCTCCCGGCTTCGGCCCACATGTTGCACGCTGCACCTGCAACACCACAACACGTGCCTCCAGAACCTCTGCACGTGTTGCACGCCTCAAAGAATGCACGTCACTGTCGGCATGCATGGCTGTTGCAATGCTTCCACTACTGGACTCTTAACGTCCGCGACATTGCCAGGGTTCTGGCCAGACATACCTCGAGACGAAGTCAAATGTCACGTGGAAGCTTGCGTTGGTATTTAGAGCGACGATCTTAATTCTTGCAAGGTCGGCGTTCGATCCCCGATGATCCAAGTAGATGGGCACCATTCTTGCACCCCGCCCTCATATTCCAGCTCCTTGTCCTCATACCCCGCTCCAGTGCTATATAGTCACGCGGGCTCAGACACTTCTCATAATTTCTTTGACTTTCCTTGCAAGCTCGCTGCAAGCCGAGCAGTTCCCTGGAAGCCGAGCAGTTCCCTGCAAGCCGAGCAGTTCCCTGCAAGCCGAGCAGTTCCCTGGAAGCCGAGCAGTTCCCTGGAAGCCGAGCAGTTCCCTGGAATCCGAGCAGTTCCCTGCAAGCCGAGCAGTTCCCTGCAAGCCGAGCAGTTCCCTGCAAGCCGAGCAGTTCCCTGCAAGCCGAGCAGTTCCCTGCAAGCCGAGCAGTTCCCTGCAAGCCGAGCAGTTCCCTGCAAGCCGAGCAGTTCCCTGCAAGCCGAGCAGTTAGCTACAAGCCGAGCAGTTCCCTGCAAGCCGAGCAGTTCCCTGCAAGCCGAGCAGTTAGCTGCAAGCCGAGCAGTTCCCTGCAAGCCGAGCAGTTCCCTGCAAGCCGAGCAGTTCCCTGCAAGCCGAGCAGTTCCCTGCAAGCCAAGCAGTTCCCTGCAAGCCGAGCAGTTCCCTGCAAGCCGAGCAGTTAGCTACAAGCCGAGCAGTTCCCTGCAAGCCGAGCAGTTCCCTGCAAGCCGAGCAGTTAGCTGCAAGCCGAGCAGTTCCCTGCAAGCCGAGCAGTTCCCTGCAAGCCGAGCAGTTCCCTGCAAGCCGAGCAGTTCCCTGCAAGCCGAGCATTTCCCTGCAAGCCGAGCAGTTCCCTGCAAGCCGAGCAGTTCCCTGCAAGCCGAGCAGTTCCCTGCAAGCCGAGCAGTTCCCTGCAAGCCGAGCAGTTAGCTACAAGCCGAGCAGTTCCCTGCAAGCCGAGCAGTTCCCTGCAAGCCGAGCAGTTCCCTGCAAGCCGAGCAGTTCCCTGCAAGCCGAGCAGTTCCCTGCAAGCCGAGCAGTTCCCTGCAAGCCGAGCAGTTCCCTGCAAGCCGAGCAGTTAGCTGCAAGTCGAGCGGCTGGCTCCTCTACTCGTTTTCCAACCCTCAAATTCAAGTCCTAACTCCTCTTTACTGGTCGTTTAATCAATCTATGATTATATCTATATTTGTAATTGTTAAAAAATGATCACTCTTTACTGAGCCAATCTGCTTGATGTATATTTAGACTACAGATATATTGCTAAGATGTGCGGCTGTTCAACAGTGATAGAATAATACAACGGTGTTGTATTACTCTGTCACTGTCACTAGTGTAACTATAGAAGAGCTGCTCCACAATTGCTTGAGGTGTAGGTAAACAGCATCAGGATGGGGGTGTAGTTATACATTAAGGGAGAGTGTGGCTATACACAGCTGCTGACGTTAAGTATACGTATATAAACATATATATGCATATATGATTGCAAGATTGATATGCAAGTTGCCAGCGTGAATGCATTTAACTGTTGAAGCATCCTGGGTGGATTGGTTGCCCAGATGACGCGCGCCTGGTGTTGACAGCTGGGGCGCACGCACGCACGCGCGCACACACACACACACACACACACACACACACACACACACACACACACACACACACACATACACACACACACACACACACACACACACACACACACACACACACACACACACACACTCGATGCTAAACTGACAAGGACCAAGGACTGCAGTACATTACAGGATGACCTAGACACTATTCAGAGATGGTCTGAGAAATGACTACTAGACTTTAACCCTGACAAATGCAAGCTTATGAGAATAGGAGTAGGAGAAAGAAGACCTCAAATAAAGAACAGGATAAAGAGAAGACAAGTTCCATCCACCGAAGAAAAAGAAGGACTTAGGAGTGGACATAACTGGAGACCCAACACCAGGGACACACAGCAGCAGGATAACGAGGGCAGTATATGCACCATACTGGCAAACATCCGGTTATCCTTCAGTAACTTGGACAAACATCCAGTCCCAGCGCTGGATATATATATATATATATATATATATATATATATATATATATATATATATATATATATATATATATATATATATATATATATATATATATAGACACGGGTGGGGAAGGTGGTGCGGGCGGCGAGGGAGGTAGTGTGGGTGGTGGGGGCGAGTGTGGGGGAGGGAGAGGGGGGGGGTGTTGGGAGGTAATAATAAGTAATAAAGGGAGGAAGATAAAGAGTGAGGCAAAGCGTAAAGCGGCGCTGATCATCAGGGGGAGACCCACGGGGGATGGGACAAGGGGGGATGCTTGTCATCACTCTCATATTTTGTGTGTGTGTGTACTCACCTAGTTGTGCTTGCGGGGGTTGAGCTTTGGCTCTATAGTCCCGCCTCTCAACCGTCAATCAACTGGTGTACAGGTTCCTGAGCCTACTGGGCTCTATCATATCTACACTTGAAACTGTGTATGGAGTCAGCCTCCACCACATCACTGCCTAATGCATTCCATCTGTTAACTACTCTGACACTGAAAAAGTTTCTTCTAACGTCCCTGTGGCTCATGTGGGTACTCAGTTTCCACCTGTTTGTGTGCGTGCGTGTCTCTCTCTCTCTCTCTCTCTCTCTCTCTCTCTCTCTCTCTCTCTCTCTCTCTCTCTCTCTCTCTCTCTCTCTCTCTCTCTCTCTCTCTCTCTCCTCTCTCTCTCTCTCTCTCTCTCTCTCTCTCTCTCTCTCTCTCTCTCTCTCTCTCTCTCTCTCTCTCTCTCTCTCTCTCTCTCTCTCTCTCTCCTCTCTCTCCTCTCTCTCCTCTCTCTCTTTTCTCTCTCTTTTCTCTCTCTTTTCTCTCTCTTTTCTCTCTTTTCTCTCTCTCTCTCTCTCTCTCTCTCTCTCTCTCTCTCTCTCTCTCTCTCTCTCTCTCTCTCTCTCTCTCTCTCTCTCTCTCTCTCTCTCTCTCTCAGCCATGCGTTGCCATATCTCTGGTGACATGCGTTTATTGTTTGACTCAGGTCAATACACAAGTGAGTCAGTTCGCTATGCTGATCAATACATCATGTGAGTCACTACACTATGCTGATCATTGTATAACGTGAGTGAGGCCTACACAAGGATACACGTGGCAGAACACACCAGCATAGGCCTCTACATGGATACACGTGCTGGAAGATACACGTGAGGGTACGTGTTCCCACAAGAGCAGCTGATCACTGACTAAGGAAGACTGTGCTCTAAAACCTTTACACCAGATTAAACATTATGACGTCACACTGACGTCACACACCTGCACACACACAAAATGCTAAATTTGTTCTCATACTTTCGTTCGGTCAGGTCAGGTTAGCCTAGGAAGGTTTGGTTAGTATATGTTAGGTTGGGTTAGAGTTGGATGGATTAGCGGCCAGATTAGATTTAGTTGGGGTAGATTAGGCTGGAGTTGGATTAGGTTAGGTTAGGTTAGATCAGGCTATGTTAGTCTTGGTTTGGTTGAGTTTGGTTAGACTGGGTTTGGTTGGGTTAGTTAGGTTGTGTTCGGTTAGGTTAAGATGTATTTACTATTTGTGTCTGCAGGATCAAGCTTGACTTGAATGGCTTGGCTTGGCGAAATGGCTAGGCGCTTTTCCCTGATAATTCCCTCCCTCACATTTTTGCTGAATGCTTCCCTTATCTGAGTGCATTCTTTGACTCCTTGACTTAGTTGAGTGCACTCTTAGATTGAGTACACATCGAGAGAGAGAGAGAGAGAGAGAGAGAGAGAGAGAGAGAGAGAGAGAGAGAGAGAGAGAGAGAGAGAGAGAGAGAGAGAGAGAGAGAGAGAGAGAGAGAGAGTGTGTGAGATAGACAGACAGACAGACAGACAGACAGACAGACAGACAGACAGACAGACAGACAGACAGACAGACAGACAGACAGACAACGACGGTGATTGTAAATACCCGCCAACCGCGAGGATAATAGTGTAAAATTAGAGGTGTGGGTGAGCACATTGGCTAGACAGCGCGCCAGACATGACTCTCTGCTCCCGCCCGCAGCTAAAACTAATTCTTTACGTTTTATTTTTCCTATGTGTTTGTTTGCCTGTCTGTCAAGCTGCCATGGTCATGACTGGTGGCTGCAGGAGCCGCGCGGCTCGTCTCGATATTCACCTATGATACGGAGCGCCTCGATGAGCCCCTCCGTCATCCACCCCCCGCGCCCCCCCCCCCTCCATCCTGCAGGAGTGGAGGAGGGGGGGGGGACACACGGTGAAGGAGGCGGTGTAGGGGACGTGGTGGGCTCCTGCCTCCCCCCCCCACACACCAGATCTCCAGGTGTGGAGGGGGGGGGGGGGGGAAGCGGTCAGTACTACAGGCTCAAGTTAAGACAATATTTTATCCAACAACATTGATGGAGGGGTGAGCACCGAGCGTCCTCACGCCGCCCTGTTTAGTCACCCGGGGAGCAGGAGAAACTCCGTGTGGGGGGGGGGGGGGGGGAGCCAGAGACACGTCTTGTGACCGTGGCGTCAGTGCTCGCCGTGGCCTCAGTGGCTGCCACTGGTAAATACACACAAGACACGGCTTGTAGCGAGGGAAATAATGTGTAAAAGGCAGCTGAGGGGATTAGTAGGGGGTAGGTAGGTAGGGAGGAGATATAGGCACGTGAGGAGAGAATTGAGGAACAGACATTGAGAGGTAGGGAAGAGGCACAGGGAGGTGAGGAAGGCAGTCCGTCCTCTTAAGGTTTCAGAACGTCAAGGAAACGGTCAATTTAAAGTTTCCTCTCCTTACCTACCAGAGGACCTAAATCAGAAAACGGGACTACGTCACTTTCGCCAGCCGCTTCCATTTTCTAGTACGACAATTTTTTGCCTTATATAACGCAAACGAGCGAAAAGCGACGTTCTTTGTAGTAGGACAGGTTGGAGGGGGGGGGGGAGAAGAGACATAGGGAGGTGCGCATCTGGCTAGTCGACACACGACTGGAACATTAACAGTTCAGAGTTGCAAACCAAAGTTCAACTGAGATTTAACTGAGAGAAGTTGTTAAACATTTTTCACATAATCTTCCTGAAGCCAGGCTACGAGCCATAAATACTCATCCACCGCCTAAATAAGACACACACGGGAAGCGAGTCACACTTAGTAGGCCAGCAAGAGGCTTAGGGTCCGCACAGGAATATCCCTAGACAAAAATAGAATAATCCGGTTAGTTAATTTACACTCCGCACATCCAACTAGCCCCTTACACCCCGCTCATCCGGCTAGTCCCACTACACCTCGTTAATCTGGCTAAGTCCAGTTCACCTGGGTCATCCGGCTAATTCCACTACACCTCGCTCATCTGGCTAGTTCTCCTACATCCCGTACAAACGGTTAGTCCCGCTACACCCCGCTCACTCACCTAGGTTTTGCTACTCCCCCGCGCGTCCACCGCATCGATTTTCTGTCACGGGGCAGAAAGGGAGGTGTTTGTGGTGTAAGTGAGGAAGCAAGCAGACACGGCCTTGCCCCAGGCGTGGTCCCGCAAGTGTCGGCCAGCACCCAGCACCCTGTTGACCCCGTGGCCCTCCCTCGCTCGCCTTCGTGTCCTCTGTGGCACTCCCGTCTGCCTGGCTCTCTGCTCGTGCGCGAGAATGACGTGATCTGGCACTGTGGTCACCGCAAGGACCTGCCTCTCCCAAGGACCGCGAAGACCTGCCTCTCGCGAGGACCTGCCTCTCGCGAGGACCTGCCTCTCGCGAGGACCGCGAGGACCTGCCTTTCGCAAGGACCGCGAGGACCTGCCTCTCGCAAGGACCGCGAGGACCTGCCTCTCGCGAGGACCGCGAGGACCTGCCTCTCGCAAGGACCGCGAGGACCTGCCTCTCGCAAGGACCGCGAGGACCTGCCTCTCGCGAGGACCGCGAGGACCTGCCTTTCGCAAGGACCGCGAGGACCTGCCTCTCGCAAGGACCGCGAGGACCTGCCTCTCGCGAGGACCGCGAGGACCTGCCTCTCGCAAGGACCGCGAGGACCTGCCTCTCGCGAGGACCTGCCTCTCGCAAGGACCGCGAGGACCTGCCTCTCGCGAGGACCGCGAGGACCTGCCTCTCGCAAGGACCGCGAGGACCTGCCTCTCGCGAGGACTTGCGTATCGACGCAGCGCACCGCAGGACCTCTTAAACACACATGCGAACGGGTTCGCTTCACACAGGCGTTCAGTCCCCCGACCGTCCACGTGGTTGGACACAAGTCCTTCCCCCCCGTCCCATCCCAAATCCTTATCCTGACCCCTTCCCAGTGCTATATAGTTGTAATGGCTTGGCGCTTTCTGCTGATAGTTTCTTTCTCTGTTTTGTAATTTCCTCCTTTCACCTTGATCCAAAGCGTCAACAATTACCTCCCCCCACTATCAGCCCCATCAATTACCTCCCCACTATCAGCCCCATCAATTACCTCCCCACTATCAGCCCCATCAATTACCTCCCCACTATCAGCCCCATCAATTACCTCCCCCCACTATCAGCCCCATCAATTACCTCCCCACTATCAGCCCCATCAATTACCTCCCCACTATCAGCCCCATCAATTACCTCCCCACTATCAGCCCCATCAATTACCTCATCACTTCACCCCCGTCGATTCTTCTCCCAGCACCATCAATTATCCTCCTCCCCCACCCCCCCTACCCCATCCAGCATACCTCCCTCTTGACGAGGTCAATCAACTTGACCCCGCCCCCTCTCAGGCCTCAGCCTCCCCTCACCTGGCGAACTCAGCGGGGCCAGGTAATCCCCTCGGAGGCGCCCAGGATGAAGATGCAAGCTTTATTAAGATCACATCGAGAGTGTGATCGCTGCCGAGGCGGAATGCCCGAGAGAGAGAGAGAGAGAGAGAGAGAGAGGGGGGGGGGGGGGACGACTCTGACATTTTCACCATTACGCACACACCACTGTTTCTTCTGCTTCCTTGTGTCCTCGTATCTTCCCCTCTCCCTCTACTTCCCCTCAGTTAACGCTGTGTTTACTACCCTCTGTCTTCCTAGTCTATTTTCCTTAGTTCCACTGTTTCTCTCTATCACGTTACTTCCCTACACATGACGTCTCCTAAAACTCCTTACTTACATCTGCCATCATAAAGAGCCTGCCGTACTCCACCATCTTAACACTCTCCATCATCATCATTACCTTCCCCTCCCCCCCCCTCTCATGAATGTGTCGTGATCATTATCACCACCTTCCCCCACCACCACCACCACATATCCACCACAACATATACCACCACAGCATCATGGACCACCACCACCACTCCACCACCACAACATCACGACCTCCCCCCCACCACCACCACAACATCACGACCCTCCCCCACCACCACCACAACATCACGACCCCCCCCCCACCACCACCACCACTCCACCACCACAACATCACGACCCCCCCCCCACCACCACCACAACATCACGACCCCCCCCCCCACCACCACCACAACATCACGACCCCCCCCCACCACCACCACAACATCACGACCCCCCCCACCACCACTCCACCACCACAACATCACGACCCCCCCCCACCACCACCACAACATCACGACCCCCCACCACCTTCCCCTCCCAGAACACGAGACAATCACCCAGCGCCAGGCCCCGTGGGGGAGGGATTCAACAGGCTTGGCACTGAAGAATTAAAACTGAAAACTAATAGATGAGAGTAAAGAGAGAGAGAGAGACAGATGGGCAGACAATCCCAGGCTCATCACCACTGAGAGTCTCTCTCCCAGCCCTGGGGGGGGAGGGGAGGAGGAGGGGGCCAAATGAAGCTCCCTGGTGTGTCAGCCACAAAAGGATGCGTCCGCTGTTGGTCTTTTCTGAGAGGTCCCAGGCAGTCCGCGGCGGGACCGTCCCCGCTCCTGCAGGGGGCTGCTACCCGCCCCGGCTGGCTATTTACACCGCGTTACACGAATGGGTTCATGACTAAGTGATGATTGGTATGGGGTAAAACTCCCCGCCGATATCTCTTTACGCTTATATATATATATATATATATATATATATATATATATATATATATATATATATATATATATATATATATATATATATTATATATATATATATATATATATATATATATATATATATATATATATTATATATATATATATATATATATATATATATATATATATATATATATACCATCTTTGTAACCAATATGTAACTCCTTTTTTGTAACAAAGTTCAAATAAAGTAAATATATATGTGTACATACAAAAGAATGGGGGTGGTAGAAGATAATATTAGTGTTCAGTGAGAAACCACAAGGTCTCCTCTGAATACTTTTTATTTTCTTCTCCGAGGCTATGTGTCCCCACATTGGCACCAGAGGTGGTACCCTCACAAACTTTTTTTTTTTTTTTTTTAAATATATATATATATATATATATATATATATATATATATATATATATATATATATATATATATATATATATATATATATATTTAAAAGCTCTGCAAAAACGAGAATTATTCAATCTAAAACATTTATATTGAAATAAAAGAGGATTTTTGTATTTATGACTATTGGTAAAATTTTTAGCTTGGATTAAAACCCGTTGAGGCAGATTGCAATACATTCCAGGAAGGACTCCTGCCTGAGCCGGTAAATGGTCCGGGTGGGTGTGGGCGTGTGGGGGGCGTCTGGGTGAGGCGGGGATATTCCCACCCACAGTGGGTATGGTGGCGCTGCAGGTGGGTGGCGCTGCAGGTGGGTGTGGGAGCTACGTCAATATATATAGTCTTGTCTGGAGCTGTTGCCCACCTGGTGGTGGCTCTACAGGTGACAAGTGGTCCTGGTGGTGGGAAAGTTCGCTGCTGCGTGGGTGGTGCAGGTGGGGGGTGCAGGTGGGTGTGTCGTGCGGGGAAGGGCCTTAGAGATGCCAAATTCCTGCCACTTGTCACGCTGTTCTGTATAATTCCATTCCTGTCAGCCTCTTATCTCTCCTCTCACACCCCTGTCCTTATGCCCTGACTCTCCAGCTCTTCATAGAGCTGTTATCCTCAAGCTCTGTTCTGCTGGTTTATTGAACAATGCATGTCTCTAAGGTCCTTAAGACAGCGTTCTGTCTCTTTATCTTTAATGCCCTTTCCTAAAAGACCTTCACTTCCTGGCATAAGATCTTGAGTAAAATGCCCTGAAATAATGCAACCTGTTCTCAGGAAGGTCATCCGCTCAAAGGGATGGATTGGGAACAACTACATAATTAATTAATCTACTCTCCATCCATGGTTAGGTTTGGTTAAGGTTTTAATAGGTTAGGTTAGGTTTCATTACGTTTGGTTAAGTTAATGCGATGTATTATTGCGATCATGTGAAATGTGAAAACTGAAAATTATTTGACCGTGCCCGTGAATTCCGTTTACAGAAAACCTAATTATTAAAAGAAAACTTTTTCAGCATAGACATTTTATATTTTAAACCAACGATTAATATTACAATAAAGTTTAAACTTTAGAATAATCTCTGTCTATGATAAAGGTTCAATTACCAGTTTACATGTAGACTATTACTGGAACTGTAATATGCTTTCAGACCATCACAAATATCTAGATAACTATCCAGGTGGTCTCTCATGGTAATGTATTTGGTCTCATAACCAAATACATTGTCAACCTCTGGTCCTGGGACCCACCTCTCTCCCTTTGAGTTGTTGTTGCTGTTGTTGTTTAAGATTCGCTACCTGGAACAAAAAGTTCCAGGGAGCACGGGCTATGGTGAGCCCGTAGTTGGTGCAGTTGGTCCCATACCCGTGCCATACTCTTGTTTTGTGTGTCCATGTATGTCTCGCTCCACGTCTTCTCTCTGATCAGCCTGTCCTCCTACAAAGAATGTCGCATTTCGATCGTATGCGTTACATAAGGCCAACAACTGTCGTAGTAGAAAATGGAAGCGGCTGGCGAAAGTGACGTTCTGTCCTGTTTTCTGTTTCGGGTCCTCTGGTAGGTTAGAAGAGGTCACTTTTTTTTACCGTTTTCTTGACGTTGGGAAACCTTAGGAGGACGGGCTGCTCTGATGCAGATGTTTTTATAATGTCTTAGTGGATTATTAAGTGTCCAAATGTGTCCCTTCATGCTGGTCTCTTCCATGTGACACTAAAGGCTTGCAACAAGACTGATGCACAGCAAAGTAGGGTCTGTGGCGCTGGTGTATGGCTAGTGGAACTAAATCCACTAGCCATACTAGTGAATTTAACATAGGCTAGTGGAACTAAAATCTCACAACCCTAGAGCAAAGGGGGATATGATCACAATATACAAGATACTGAGGGAAATAGATAATGTGAACAAGGATAGCCTCTTCAAATTGGGAGAAAGTAGAACAAGAAGACACAAGTGTGGAAGCTGGATACGCAAATGAACCGAACGGACGTAAGAAAGTACTCGTATCTGAAAGAGGAAGTTGTGGAAGCCACCTCCATCTATAATGTCAAGGCCCGATTCGACAAAGAATTTGAAAGTCGGAGTATGGAATTTGAAACGCAATAGGTACACGGTTATGAAGAGTTCGACCTCATTCTTCTGTACACATTAGTAGGTAAGCATGACCCCCCCCCCTCCCACCATCACCACTACCACCACCACACTCTACCACCACAGCCCTGCTCCCCCCCTCCCTACCAGCACCATCATTCCCTCTCCCAGTGGGAATATTCCCACACCACAGAGGACCCCCCCCCTCCCCTCACCTGCCCCTCCCCTCACCTGCCCTTCCCCTCACCTGCCCCTCCCCTCACCTGCCCTTCCCCTCACCTGCCCCTCCCCTCACCTGCCCTTCCCCTCACCTGCCCCTCCCCTCACCTGCCCTTCCCCTCACCTGGACCATTTACAGCCTCATGCAGGATTCCTTTCTGGAATGTGTTGGAATCTGTCTCAACGAATTTTTAAGTGTTAAAAATTTGCCAACGGCAATACTGTAGGGGAACATCAGATGTACTCACCTAGTTGTACTCACCGAGTTGTGCTTGCGGGGGTTGAGCTCTGGCTCTTTGGTCCCGCCTCTCAACTGTCAATCAACTGGTGTACAGGTTCCTGAGCCTACTCGGCTCTATCATATCTACATTTGAAACCGTGTATGGAGTCAGCCTCCACCACATCACTGCCTAATGCATTCCACCTGTTAACTACTCTGACACTGAAAAAGTTCTTTCTAACGTCTCTGTAGCTCATTTGGGTATTCAGTTTCCACCTGTGTCCCCTTGTTCGTGTCCCACCCGTGTTAAACAATTTATCTTTATCTGCCCTGTCGATTCTTCGTAGAATTTTGTAGGTCGTGATAATGTCTCCCCAAGCTCTCCTATCTTCCAGCGACGTTAGGTTCATTTCACGCAGCCTTTCCTCGTAACTCATGCCTTTTAGTTCTGGGACTAGCCTAGTGGCATACCTTTGAACTTTTTCCAGCTTCTTCTTGTGCTTGACAAGGTACGGGCTCCATGCTGGGGCCGTGTACTCTAGGATTGGTCTTACATACGTGATATACAAGGTTCTAAATGATTCCTTACACAGGTTCCTGAAGGCAGTTCTGATGTTAGCCAACCTCGCATACGCAGCCGATGTTATTCTTTTTATGAAGGATTCAGGAGGCAGGTTTGGTGTGATATCAACTCCTAGCTGTTTCTCTCTGTCCGTTTCATTGAGGACTTCATCTCTTATTCGGTATCTTGTTTCTGACCTGTTTCCACTGCCTAGTTTCATTACCTTACAGTTGTTCGGATTGAATTGTAGCAGCCATTTGTTGGACCATTCATGCTGTTTATCTAGATCATCTTGTAACCTCATACTATCCTCCTCCGTTTCAATCCTCCTCATAATTTTTGCATCATCAGCAAACATTGAGAGGAACGAGTCTATTCCCTCTGGGAGATCATTCACATATCTCAGAAACAGTATAGGTCGAAGGACTGACCCCTGCGGGACTCCACTGGTGACACTTCGCCAATCTGAGACCTCGCCCCTCACAGTGTCTTATGTTGCTTAGGTACTCCTAAGGTACTTAGGTAGTACCCCACCTTAGATACTCCCTAGAAGGAGTACCAAAGCAACAGATGTGGTAACACGAAAGGAACGTCAGAGGTGGTAACGCTGTAGAGGAACATCAAAGTATTTTCTGGTAGCACTAGAGGCTTATCAGAGCCGGTAAAACTGTCGAGGCTCATCAAAGCTGGACGGCAGAACGACGGTCTCGCATCATGCAAGTCGGTGTTCAATCCCCCGACCGTCCAAGTGGTTGGGCACCATTCCTTTCCCCCCGTCCCATCCCAAATCCTTATCTCGACCTCCTTCCAAGTGTTATCTAGTCGTAATGGCTTGACGCTTTCCCCCTGATAATACCCTCCGTCCTCTTGGCCGACCTGTGTGACCAAGCAGAAGCCGGCGGTCACAACACCAGACAACACCGTCAAGGCTGCCACTCGATCACCGCTCATTAGTTTCTCCGCTGACTGGTGTTGACACTCGGTCAATAAAGTAACTTGATCACATGACAGTTCTGGCCCAAGTATGGCTCCGGTTAAACCCTATACATTCATGAATTAAGTATCACATTAAATGGAGCATGCATCTATTATATTCAATTCTCAGAGAGAGAGAAAGAGAGAAAGAAAGAGAGAGAGAGAGAGACAGACAGATAGACAGAGAGATAGCTCACTGAGCACACTGGTTCGGTTTACCTAACGTTAAATCTCTCAAAAGATCGTTTACGCCAAACCAAAATAATTAACAAAGCAGGTGAAAGGGATTAACATTACCGAGGAAGCGATTTACAGGTATACAGAGAGCGATTATCTGAAACGAATTACAAGTAATCAGATATACCCGTAATCCTAAAAGAACTCCCCGCTGCGGATACGAGAGGGTTAATACAGAGTAAGAACGCCACCCTGAGCTTCCGGATCAAGTCGCCTTGCATCCGGGAGAATTCGTCTGTTTGTTTACGCCGCTTCCTGAATCGTTCGAAATCTCATTGGTGGACGAGAGTAATTACACGCTGGGGAATTACCTCAGAGGATTACATAGGGAAGCAAGAGTAATTACTTGGAAACATGACACAAGCGGGATAATCCTCACCCATCCTCCCTGACGAGCAGGTAGCGCGCCTCACCTGTGTCGCCTACCTGGGGGGGGGAAAAGAGACGTGTGCCTGCTGGGGTCTGCTGCAGGACCCCAGAAGACGGGGGGAGGAGGCGGGGGTGTGGCACTGCTGGGGTCTGCTGCAGGACCCCAGGAGACGGGGGGGGGGGGGGGGGGGGTAGGAGGCGAGACGAGGTGCCTGCTGGGGTCTGCTGCAGGACGACGTGTCATAAAGACTTCTTAAGCTACACTCATATTTCATAAATCACAACTTCCTTCAAATTTCTGAACGGACAGAGAACCAACATGAAAGTCCCCATTTATAAAGCAACCTCCCCCCCCCCACCCCATCCCCAACCCATCCTCGTGCCTCATTAACTTCTCACGTTGATATTTCTCAGCTCTTGTTGTGTGTTTCTCATTCTTAGCCCCTGTCTTCCTTCCTCTCACGACTAATAAGACAGAGATCCGGAGCGGCGTGTGGGCTCAGGATCCGGATGACAGGCGCCACAGGGCCGTGTTGTCCAGTTGCAAATGGCTCCTCCCAGGGCGGGGAGGGGGAGAAATGAAGGGAAGAAAGGGGTAAAAAAGGAAGAGATAGAGCGATGAGGCAGGAAAGAAGAGAGGGGAGATAGTCAGGGAGGGCGTGTGAGACACGGGCGGGCAGGAGCCGAATTAACATGACAGCTTCCAAAGCTTTACAAACACCGGGATGAAACAGGATTTAAGTGAGATGTTTGTGATTTTTAATTGTAATAAGGAGAGGGGGATCCCCAAGTGTACCCGCGGCTCAGGAGAGGTGGGATTCCAGGAAGTAGCTGGGATTTACACGCCTTTAAGCCTTTAAGGCATGATAGCGGATGCTGACCAAGGTGTCTGTTTGAGCTAGCGCTGGGAAGATGAGTATTGATAGATGGACGGCATAGAGAAGTACTTCCCGTGCGTGTTTGTGGGAGGGTGGGGCGTATTGCAGCATTTTATGCGTTAAATTCTGTACTTCATGTATGCGTTGGGGCGTCCTATTGTATTTTGTGATCTTATAGCTGTATTTGCCATGTGCTTTATTGGCGCGGTATTTTCCGGGTCATTAATATCTACAGAAGGACTGTTGTATTTCCTGGAAGCGCTGTTGTATTTCTTTGGCTTTTTACTTTATTTTCTGGACGCCTACTGTATTTCCTGGAGGTACTACTGAAATTACTAATTATCACGGGATTCTATGATATGATGCTGTGACATGCTGGAACATTATGCTGTGACATGCTGGAACATTATGCTGTGACATGCTGGAACATTATGCTGTGACATGCTGGAACATTATGCTGTGACATGCTGTAACATGCTGTGACATGCTGGAACATGATGCTGTGACATGCTGGAACATGATGCTGTGACATGCTGGAACATTATGCTGTGACATGCTGGAACATTATGCTGTGACATGCTGGAACATTATGCTGTGACATGCTGGAACATTATGCTGTAACATGCTGGAACATTATGCTGTGACATGCTGGAACATTATGCTGTGACATGCTGGAACATTATGCTGTGACATGCTGGAACATTATGCTGTGACATGCTGGAACATTATGCTGTGACATGCTGGAACATTATGCTGTAACATGCTGGAACATTATGCTGTGACATGCTGGAACATGATGGGTCCTGGACGAAGGTGGTTGTAAGGCTCGCCAACCACCAGTAGAGGCTCTAGAGTAGAGTAGAGGCTCTAGAGTAGAGGCTTTAGAGTAGAGTACAGTAGAGGCTTTAGAGTAGAGTAGAGTAGAGGCTCTAGAGTAGAGTAGAGGCTCTAGAGTAGAGGCTCTAGAGTAGAGTAGAGGCTCTAGAGTAGAGTAGAGGCTCTAGAGTAGAGTAGAGGTTCTAGAGTAGAGTAGAGGCTCAAGAGTAGAGTAGAGGCTTTAGAGTAGAGTATAGGCTCTAGAGTAGAGTAGAGGCTCTAGAGTAGAGTAGAGGCTCTAGAGTAGAGTAGAGGCTCTAGAGTAGAGTAGAGGTTCTAGAGTAGAGTAGAGGCTTTAGAGTAGAGTAGAGGCTCTAGAGTAGCGTAGAGGCTTTAGAGTAGAGTAGAGGCTCTAAAGTAGAGTAGAGGCTTTAGAGTAGAGTAGAGGCTCTAGAGTAGAGTAGAGGCTCTAGAGTAGAGTAGAGGCTCTAGAGTTGAGTAGAGGCTCTAGAGTAGAGTAGAGGCTTTAGAGTAGAGTAGAGGCTCTAGAGTAGAGTAGAGGCTCTAGAGTAGAGTAGAGGCTCTAGAGTAGAGTAGAGGCTCTAGAGTAGAGAAGAGGCTCTAGAGTAGAGAAGAGGCTTTAGAGTAGAGTAGAGGCTCTAGAGTAGAGTGGAGGCTCTAGAGTAGAGTAGAGGCTCTAGAGTAGAGTAGAGGCTCTAGAGTAGAGTAGAGGCTCTAGAGTAGAGTAGAGGCTCTAGAGTAGAGTAGAGGCTCTAGAGTAGAGTAGAGGCTCTAGAGTAGAGTAGAGGCTCTAGAGTAGAGTAGAGGCTCTAGAGTAGAGAAGAGGCTCTAGAGTAGAGTAGAGGCTCTAGAGTAGAGTAGAGTGGAGGCTCTAGAGTAGAGTAGAGGCGGTAGGAGAAGAAAATATCAAAGTGTTCAGTGAGGATCCACAAGGTCTTCTCTGAGTACTCTTTATTTTCTTCTCCGAGGCTATGGGTCCCTACACTTGCACCAGAGGTGGTACCCCTTCTAGGTTTAAAAAAAAAAAAAATATATATATATATATATATATATATATATATATATATATATATATATATCGCACTGAGTCGCCTCCTCAGCCTCAGGGTCCTAACCGGAAGTTAAGATGTGTCTCAAGAACGTTTTGCTGTCTATGTTTGGCTTGAGTAACAGTAGAAATGTTTAGTGTGACGTTTAATGCGATGTTTAGCATTGATGTCACGATGTTTATTATGATGTTAAGGATTAACGTGATCCTAGGGATATTGTCATATTGCAAGGGATGTTTAGTGTGATGTTAATAATGTTTATACCACCTCGTCTAAACACTCCCCTTTTCCACCCATCCCATAAACCCACTACTCCTCCCAACACCCCCCCCTCTCCTCCCAACACCCCCCCCCCTCTCCTCCCCTTCCCCCTACCACACGTCCCCCCCCCCTCTCTCTCTTCCTCCCCCCCTCATCTCCCTCCCCACAACCCCCCCGCCTCATCTCCCTCCCCACAACCCTCCCGCCTCATCTCCCTCCCCTCCCCACCCCCCCCCCCCCTCATCTCCCACACACGCACCATTTTCTCGCTATGCTAATGACCTGCTCCTTGCTTATTGCTATGACAAATCTATGATGGCCATCGCCTCATTAATTAATACCCTGGGAGCCTCATTCCCTGCACCCGTCCATTAGGCCGGCCTGGCCCTGACACCCCGCCTCTTCCTTACTCATACTCACACTCATTGTTATGCACACTCCGGCCTCCTGGGTTTGTGGGTCGTGGGTTTGTGGGTTTGTGGTTCGTGGCTTTGTGGGTTTGTGGGTTTGTGGTTCGTGGGTTTGTGGGTTTGTGGGTCGTGGTTCGTGGGTTTGTGGTTCGTGGTTCGTGGGTTTGTGGTTCGTGGCTTTGTGGTTCGTGGGGTTTGCCATGGTGGTGATGGTGGTGGTAGGGGTGATGTTGGTGATGTTAGGGATGGCGTTGATAATGGTGATGGTTGGTGGTAATGGTGGCGGTGATGGCGATACCCATATGTCCACAGGATCAGTACCATCACCAATATCACCACCACATCCATCCCTCCAACAATCACCACCGCCATCACCACCACTACAACAGTACCTTTCCTAATTCTTTTATTATTCTCATATCTCCCTTCCCTCTCATCCCCCCTCCCCTATACCCCTCGCCTCTCCCCCCTCCCCTATACCCCTCACCATTCAACGTCCCCCACACATAGTAGCAGCAGTAGTAAATGAATAAAAAAACGTGTATATATATATATATATATATATATATATATATATATATATATATATATATATATATATATATATATATATATATATATATATATATAAATAATAATAATAATAAAATATATACCCCTTAAACAGAACAACATAACATGTGTACTCCCCTATTTGTGCTTGCGTGGGTTGAGCTTTAGCTCTTTGCTCCCGCCTCTCAACTGGTGTACAGGTTCCTGAGCCTACTGGGCTCTATCATATCTATATTTAAAACTGTGTATGGAGTCAGCCTCCACCACGTCACTGCCTAATGCATTCCACCTGTTAACTAGGGTGGTAAGCATCGGAGTGTGTATATATGAATGCTACACAGTACTCATCTATAGACATCCATATATGCTGAAGCACATGTGAAGAACCTCTCACACACTCACAGCTCCCTGACAAGAGGGAGCCAGCTTAGCTTAGCTGCCAACACCCACACATCGTGTCAGCAAGGCGAACAGTCCAGTCCGCCTGCGTTCATAACTCTCACTATATTTCCTATTTCTAAACTTCCCTTCACCTATGCCTCTCCTTCCTCTTTACTCCCCCCCCCCTTACAACAAAAAAGGTAATAATAGACACAACAGCCTGGCCGTCCCACAGAGTGGTTGCTACAAAAGCGTGGCCTTGCTGCCAACTAAACCCCCCTTCCCCCTTCCCGGCCCCTCCCCACTCCTCTCCCCTTCCCTTTCCCCATCACTCTCCCCTTCCCCTCCCCCATCACCCTCCCCCATCCCTCCCCACGATGACGTGCACGCATTTGGGATTGTACAAAAATCCCGCCAAAGAGAGCGATAAACAGCTGACAACTGCATAACACAAGAGGACTCTTGTTTAATTACGTAAATAAATACAATTATATGTAATATGGCGACTCCTCTAGTATATGGCACGCCCACTCTTGTATTTTCTGCAGAGACGTGTTTGCTCTTATACGCCAATGCCGATAAGCTATTATATATATATATATATATATATATATATATATATATATATGTCGTACCTAATAGCCAGAACGCACTTCTCAGCCAACTATGCATGGCCCAATTTGCCTAATAAGCCAAGTTTTCATGAATTAATGTTTTTTCGACTACCTAACCTACCTAACCTAACCTAACCTAACTTTTTCTGCTACCTAACCTAACCTAACCGATAGAGATAGGTTAGGTTAGGTTAGGTAGGGTTGGTTAGGTTCGGTCATATATCTACGTTAATTTTAACTCCAATAAAAAAAAATTGACCTCATACATAATGAAATGGGTAGCTTTATCATTTCATAAGAAAAAAATTAGAAAAAATATATTAATTCAGGAAAACTTGGCTTATTAGGCAAATCGGGCTTTGAATAGTAGGCTGAGAAGTGCGTTCTGGCTATTAGGTACGACATATATATATATATATATATATATATATATATATATATATATATATATGTATATATATATATATATATATATATATATATATATATATATATATGTATATATATATATATATATATATATATATATATATATATGTATATATATATATATATATATATATATATATATATATATATATATATATATATATATATATATATATATATATATCATAACTTATCGCCATTGGCGTATAAGTGCACGTAGTGTCGTGCACGGTACACAAGCAGCCGTGTGACAGCATCCGGCTACACCGTCACCATGTCCGGCGTTTCACTTGCGCCAAAAAATATCTGAGATTAACACAGTAAAGGAAGATGCGCGGTGTGACGCGGACCAGAGGGCCTAGCCTGAGGCCAGGCCAAGGCCGCCCGTGTCCGTGGCTAGTGGTGAGGAGGACGATGGGGAGCCTATGGTGAATAGTCTCACTGACACTAATAGTTGAGATGATCAGATCATCAACTCTCCTCTCGGCTGAATGTTTTGTTTTACGGTATGGTAATTAACGTTACAAATGTATTCTATCAAGAAAAGCCACAGCTCACATATATCTTAAGTTTTCTATGTATGGCGAGGCTTGTGTGTAGGGAGGAGGGAGCCTCGAACTGTCACGTTTAGGGCAACTGCAGATTGACAAAGAACGTTAGAATACTATAACTATATAGTAAGACTATGGAACGGGATTGAACCTGCGCCCCTGTACTCTAAAGGATAGATCACTAGCATGGAACAATCTTTAATTTAGTTTCAACAATAATT